>NW_020837945.1:63921272-63935302 GCF_003676395.1 Aethalodelphis obliquidens
CACACACACACACACACACACACACACACACACACACACACACACACCATGATTTAAAACTTGATCCAGATTGTGTGTAGAAATTAAGGTCTGTGCCTCCTTAATTCACCCACGTCTGTTAATAGGTAGTTCACAACTGCGGACAAAATCACTTCTTAATAGCATGAAATTCTTACAATGTCCTATAGATGTGTGCACCAGCAAAAGAGATCAAAAAGCTTAAAGAGGCCCACCTCAAAAGGGACTGTCTGTTGCTGTATCCACAACAGCTGTGCTGAGCTGAGAGAAACCAAGCAGAAGAGAATGCCACAAGATGAAGGCAAGATGAGCTCTATGCCAATAAATAAACAGAGTCACAAATAATGGAGCGAGAATAAACCTGCTGTTCTGACACAGTTATCCTGAGTCTCTAGATCTCTCTCCAGTTAGTATACCAGGGACCTCCTGAGATGCATGAAGAGACAGCCCTCCACTAGCCGTCCACTGTACTTGTGGGGGAAAACAACACAAAACAAAAACAAAAACAAAAACAAAAACAAAACAAAATATGGAGGTACTGTATTTTCTTACTCAGAGGAAAACTGTTACCTCTTCCCAAACTGCCTACTGATCCAAGTGTACTGTGCTGCATACCACCTTTTCACACCTTCAACCCATCACACAGTCTTCTATTTAACCCACTCCTCTCTCGCAGAAACTAAAATCCTCACATAAATATTAATGAGTATTAGGCCCAGGAGCAGAAAGGTATCAATCTGCCAGCATTTCATAACGATTTCACTTCTCTCCTTCAAAAGCCACAATTAAATCCCGGAGGGAAAATTATCTTTTGCGGATAATGCAAATAGTGTTTTTTGTAACATATGTACAGATCCATGATGATATTACTATTATTAATAGTGAAAATAATGAATAAATTTCCTACTAGAAAATAAGTAGGTAGTCTACATTTTATAATCCTATTAAACATCTCTGTATTTTATATGTTGCATATTATTTTTTCTTTATGAGATGACCTGAGTGACACATGCACTTTTATAGCTTCCTAGAGATACAAGAAAATGAAGTTATAACTTTTCATTTTCTCTCTATCACATGTGGTATGTATAAGAATATGCATCTGTATCAATAAAAAACTTTATTTTCCTTCAGCTCTTTGATCTGAAGAATTGAAATTATTTTCCATTTGATTTTATTCAAAAAAGCCATAATCCCTTCCAGAGACATTAAAATAAAAAGGAAATAAATTAGCCACCAAAATAACACCATCCACAAATAATGTGTTCTTTCTTAAATGACTTTTGTCATTGACCACTCCAAATAGGGGAGTCTAACAGTAACAGCAAGCAATGTTACAAGACTGTAGAACTAATACTGAAATCAGCCTAAGTATGGGCAATCAACTTGCTGAGAGCATTCAAAAGATTCAGGTGGACATATCACATTGCTATGATTCCCCAAAACACCTTTAATAAACTACTAAACTCCCCTTACTATATAGGAGACTATTAGGAGAGATGAGGACAGGAAGAAAATAGTAGAACAAAAACAACACTATCAGGAAGAAGACAAAACAGAAAAGGAACACAACTGAATTGATACTTACATTTGAAAAGAGACAGGTTTCCATTGTCCCAAAGGCATCGAAGAATTCCTCTCATTGTCTGGTTGATATTGTGCTTAAACATGTAAATCTGCTAACCATCCAGCTGCTTTACTATTGCATGTGCAGTCATATACCATGGAAGAAGAGCAGGTGCATTTTTCATCATTTTAGACCTGATGAAAAACTTACTGCACAAGTTTTCTCTTCTTAATTAGTCTAATATATGCTAAGTCAACAGGGTCAAGTAGATTTCGGCTTTCTGCCACCCATGATCAACAGTTCTTGGTGTTTTCTACTGTCATAAAGATGTAGACTAAATCAAAGGTCAGCACTTGAGAGGTAGCATGGAAATACACTGGCAGTTCCCAGGGGATGTTCAAGGCTAGAAAATCCTGAGGTCCTCAAGGGCTGCCAAGGTCACCTCTGATCTTCCTAGTTGGTGCTCTGAAAAGTTTTTTCCAGTAGGTTTAAAAATATACTGTGCATCAGAATTATTTGGAGGGCTTTTTAAAGTACAGATTGCCAGGGCCCACCCAAGACTTTCTGACCTGGTAGGTCTAGAGAGCCTGAGAATTTTCATTTCTAAGGAGTTCCTAGGTAACACCCATGCTTCTGGTTCAAGAACTACATTTTGCAAATCACTGTTCTTTTAAATTATGTGCAAATTTCCAAGATGATCTTGTCATGGGTTCTATAATAATTAAATCCCATCTGTACATTTAAAAAAAACACCATCACAATCTTGGATTGAAAATTAAACATTTAATGAGTTAACTTTCTCTGCTTGATATTAAATATTCACATAGATAAAACTATTTAAATACATTGGTAATGATACCCACAACAGGATATGGTCTACCCTACAGCTACGGACTTTTGTTGAAGAGCATTTAATTCCACTGACAGATAAAAGAAAATTGGGGGTATAGCCTCAGCCTTTACAATGTCAGTTTCTTTATATGTTAAGGAAATATTATGACCAGTGTGTAAAAAGAATGGATTATAGATTTGACATTATTTGGTTTTTAATTTTAAGTTTTGCAAAGCCTATTTTCCAAGGGTATTTCGTTCAAAAAATACTTCCTTAAACATAAACCTGTAAAATGCCAACTCTGTGCATGGTACTTTGTCAGGTCCCTTGGGAGATTAAAAAGAAAAAAAACAAAAAGAAGATGTAAGTTTCTCACTTTGAGAAAGATTTCACACACACACACACTCATGGAAGCATCATCACAACATATAATAAGGAGAAAGATAAAATTTTAACTACATAAGAAGATTCTGGAATCATAAAACAGGGGCATGATAAAACTGTTGCGGGTAACTTATCGTTTTAGAAAAGTTCTGAGTTTTTTTATTTTATCAAATAGAGGTCCTCTCCACTGTTGAAATAAATTTCTAGGCCCAAGATGGAGCTGCCCCTGCCTGGGATGACACATCAACAAACCAACACTTAATTAATTTTCCTGTCACTGTAAATGCTCTTCTTGACCTGAAACTCAGTATGTTGAGTCAGCCAATCCCCCAAAGCCAAGCCAACTCTGGGCTCTACACTTATTTCTTTGTTCCTTCTCACCCCAGACAAGGTTGACGATGTCATCCCCCCAATGAGATATGTTGTTTTTCTCTTCCTTGTTCTTTATCCTATAAAAGCGTCCCACCTTCCACCCCATTTTGCAGTTCTCCGAATGGAGACTCTCTGCTTCATAAACTGTTGACTAAAGTTTGTATCATCTAAATTGTGTTCTTTATTCATTCTTTTAACACCACCAAATTAATCAGATGTGAAACTTCTCATGAACACTCTCTATGTCCCTCATTCTATTAAATACTGTTAATTGTCTCTTCAGCCTTCTCTTCTAATAAAATTACCCCAATTCATTTGACATTTCACTCAACCAACATGGACAGATTTAAATGACAGACACTTTGCCAGGCAGTGGGGAGCAAAACTGATCAGACCGCATGGCAACTCCCAAAAAGCTACTTCAGTCTAATGGGAGAGATGGAGAAGAGGCATTCCTGCTAGAGTGTGGTAAGTACCAAGACTAGGGAAGAGCTTTTCAGTCAGATGTGGTAAGGTTTTCCCTGATGCCCTATTATTTGAGCCAAATCTTGAACTAAAAATAGGAAGGGCCGGAGATCATGGTTGGAATGGAACTACCTAGCAGAGGCAGCAGCATGCTAAACTAAACAGCCTCCAATCACGGTAGAACACATTGTGTTCAAGTTGCTCAGTAATGATGAGAGGAAAAAGGAGTGAAGAAACAATGAAAATAATTAGCCCAAAAAGAGGAACTTTTCAAGTCATCTTAAGAAACTTAGGTTTAGGCCTTCCCTGGTGGCTCAGTGGTTGAGAGTCCGCCTGCCGATGCAGGGGACACGGGTTTGTGCCCCGGTCCGGGAAGATCCCACATGCCACGGGATGGCTGGGCCCGTGAGCCATGGCCGCTGAGCCTATGCGTCCGGAGCCTGTGCCCTGCAACGGGAGAGGCCTCAGCAGTGAGAGGCCCGTGTACCACAGGAAAAAAAAAAAGAAACTTAGGTTTAATACTAAGGCAACTGGAATCCACTGAAGTATTGATATTTCAGGAAAGAATGGTAGGTTGGATTTCATTCCAGCAGGAGCAATCTGGCATTTCCTAAATTGTAACCATCGTTTTAGTTCTCCGAATGTGCCATACATTCTTGAAGGCCTACATGAAGCAGGCAAACTAAGTGGTGAGAATAACTGAAAACCTAAACCAGTCATCCACATAAGCTTTTACGCAGTCAAATGTGCATATGTTCAATGGCCACTCTTGGGCTGATTCCACCTCTCTTGAGATGTTTTCTGAGGCATAGCCTCCAGTAAAAAAAATCCCAGGACTAGATACAGTGGTCCAGCCAAGGCCTGAATCATGCTGACTATTTCAAAAGGGCTGTTCCCATTCACTTCTCACAATCACACAATTACTTTTCACCCATCCAAGAAGGGGGGAATATGCTGACTGATGGCCTCATTGATATCCATTATGGCCCCCTACAGATTTTTCTACCCACACTGCACAAACCTGTCTTGCTCTGTCTTACAGTCTTATACTCAGAATTTCCTCTGCAGGATTATGCTCCTTGTTCTTTCTGCACATCATTCTCATAGTTTCTGACCACTGTTTAAATTGTCCATCTTTGGGAATTTTCACCCTTTTGCTTTAGGATATTAGCTCCTCCACGCTTTACCGTTCTGACTTCTTACTTTCTCTTCATTTTCTGATTGTGCCACACTCTCCATTTCCTGTCTCTCAGTTTCACCACATTAAAGGCAATAAATGTATTTTCTTAATGTTTGGGACTTCGTACTAAAAACGGTATAAAGGTATTTTGAGTACAAACCTTAAAAGTAAAGCAAAAAATGAACCAAAATTGTCTGAACTGTAACGTGTCTTCCCTTTTTTGAAGAAAAATTTTAAAATGAATACCTGGAATGTTCTCTAATATCTTTGAAAAAAGCAATTTAATCAAAAATCCGAATGCTTCTAGTTAATTTAATTCCCTCCAGACCCACATTTCTTCCAAATGCACACTTCAAAACTACAGAGCCAAAGAATCTTAGATGCCCCTGAGGATGCCTGAAGAGAAGGGAAAAAAGGTCCATGAAAGAAAAGGAAAGTAAAGCTAATTTATGGAGAGAAAAGGGAAAATAGTGAGGAAGTTTCAATTAATCTGTGATTGATTTAACACTTAAGAACAATTGTCAAGAAAAAAGGCAATATTACCATTTAATTAATTATTTAGAAGCTATTGAAGGGAACATATTGTATAGAGTATCAACCCTATAGCCCACATGAAGGATGGATTGAAACTCGATAGAAAATTACTAGCTTGAAAATCTAAAGCATGCTATACCATAGGGACACTCTAATTACAAATTTAAAGACATAGGGATAAAAGTACATAAGAGAGAGATGGTTACAGATTGTAACTTGGACAAAATCTTAGGTACCTGGACAGCCTGCTGTCATTGACACCTGGGTTTTGAGACAACTGAAGAGTCTAGCGTGGTCCCCTGCTTATCTCTAAAATAACAGACCTTCGAGATCTCTTGCTGGACAAAAGGGCAATTCCATTATATACAGACATTGTAGTATTTAAACAAGTCTAACCTGGGTTATGGTTTCCCAGGAACAACCCGAGTGATTAGAGAAATTATTTGTCAAAGATGTATTCTGTAAAACTGCCAGAGTGATTGGCATACGAAATGATGAAACGGATCTACGTCAGGATGACAATTATCCCTACAACTAAATGAGGTGTTATTCTAACAACAGTTGCTCTTGTCAGTTTTTTTTTTTGTTTTTTTTTTTTTGTGGTACGCGGGCCTCTCACTGTTGTGGCCTCTCCCGTTGGGGAGCACAGGCTCCGGACGCGCAGGCTCAGCGGCCATGGCTCACAGGCCCAGCCACTCCGCGGCATGTGGGATCTTCCCGGACCGGGGCACGAACCCGTGGCCCCTGCATCGGCAGGCGGACTCTCAACCACTGCGCTACCAGGGAAGCCCTCAGTTTTGTTTTTGATCAGGAAATCTTGTTCTGTGTATGTGCATGTGAAGGTGTTAAAGCTTTCTATGCCCAACTGTGATATTTTGGTTTTTTACTTGTATTCGAGGCTGAGCAAGGAGGAAAGAGAATAAACTTATCTCTGCAAATTAGCTAGTGTTGAGTGGAAGGATGTGTATGCATGTGAGTGTGCACCACCACACACACACTCACATTTGTACACATGGGTGTATTATACATATTATACACGTGATTCTCTGCCTGCTAGGCTCTGTGCTCCTCACAGCTCCCAAGACATATGCATGTGCATGCTGCGTGGTACTGTATATCCAAGAAAATCCATTCTCCAGGCTATTTTAGCCTCATCTCCTATCTCTTCCTTTTGAAGTCATCACTGTGGCTCTGAAATGGTGCAGAGCCCTCTTCCTCTCTGGCTATGTTAAGCTCACTGCCCATCCAGCCATCTTTGCTCTTAATAACTGCAGTCTCCAACCACATAATGATCCAGGCTCTATTTTATACACTTCACCTGTAATGTTACTTATCATAATTACCAAATAAATTGGTGCTACTATTATTTGCATTTTTCAGATGAGGAAACAAAGGCTGAAGTATATTAAGTAGCTAGCCAAGTCCCAGAACTAGGAAGTAATGAAGCCAGGACTTGAATTTAGTCTCTGCCTGCAGAATCCACACTCTAAACTCGTGCCAGTAAACTTCTGCCTTGCCTCAAGGGGCAGAGAAGCTGCTAACGTCAGCATTGTTTCATCTTATTATTAATCCCCCTTATCATGTTCAGAAGTAAGCTAAACCCAAACCTACATTCCCCTGTTGTTGACATGAGATAGTCACTATCGTTTTTTCTTTCCTTGCCCGTCAATGGATATTTTGTACTATAAAGTATTTGCCATGCAAATCAGGTAAAGAAGCGGAAGGCATGCTATTAGACCCTAGGGTTATCATTCGGGAAAAGAATTGAGGAAAATATGCAACAGAAGATGGTATGCTTTCTTTCTTCACATGCCTTTATGGAGGGACTTGGATGAATTTTTAGACACGTATATTAAGATTTTAGGATTGAACACTTAGCTCAAGTTCTATTAAAAGTTAAACCAAAAGCTTTAACTTTGTAAAAGGAGGGCTAGAGAAAGTTAACAGGACATTTTGCTGAAGGCTGGTGGAAACAACAATTCTAACTTCAGCTGCTGGTGGTTCTCTTTTCAGGCTGACCTTCTTCTGCATCCTAGGGCATACATTAGCATGTCCAGAAAGTGTATTAACTTGGGTGCACCCATCCCCTGCAATATCTGAAATTTTCCAAACTATAGAGAGCTTATCAAAAGTTACACAGAGCTACCCCTGCTGCTATCAATTAAAACGCCATCAATGTAAACTACAGGGACAGTTTCTCCCCAGACTGAAAATGACGTGAAGTCCTGTTCTCCAAATATCTCCATCACTCCTGAAGACACTGCCCTTGTCCTTACTTTGGAGCTTTCTCCTTCACCCTCTTCCATTTAATGTCAAGCCATGGCAATCCCTCTTCATCTCATTCGTCTCTTACAACCTACTGCACATACGAATCACACAGAGTATGCTCCAATGGAAGGGTCGTGAGCTTTGGAGTCTGGTTCAAATGCCGGTCTCATGCTCATCAGCTGTGTGTATTTAATCTCCCCATTTTCAGTTTCCCAGTTATAAAATGGACATCATAATAAACCTCTTTGGATTATTTTGAAAATTATAAACGTGATAATACATGAAATTTATTGAGTGCATTGCCTGGTATATCATCAGCTCTTAACAAATGGTGGCAAGATTATCATATGAAGCCCATCTTAGAGATTCAAGCACACCCTGGGGAAAGACATCACTCATGCTCACGTCAAATCCAGCTCTCCCACCAAAAGCACTGGGCACACACAGACTATACAGGAACTCTCCTACACAAGGACATCCCTTTAAGACCACAATAGGTAACTATTTCACCTAATTTCATAGAGAGAGAGAAATGAGAAGAAAAAAAGAAATAATCAGGGCTTCCCTGGTGGCGCAGTGGTTGGGAGTCCGCCTGCCGATGCAGGGGACACGGATTCGTGCCCCGGTCCGGGAAGATCCCACATGCTGCGGAGTGGCTGGGCCCGTGAGCCATGGCCGCTGAGCCTGCGTGTCCAGAGCCTGTGCTCCGCAACGGGAGAGGCCACACAACAGTGAGAGGCCCGCGTACCATAAATAAAAAAATAAAAAAAAGAAAGAAATAAGCAAAATGAGAAGACAGAGGAATTTGTTTCAATCCAAAGAATAAGAGAAAACCCCTGAAAAAACAGCGAATAAAACAAGTAATTTATCAGATAAAGAGTTCAAAGCCTTAGTAATAAGAATGCTAACTGAATTAGGGAAAAGAATAGATGAACACAGTGAGAGTTTTAACAAGGAACTAGAAAATATAAGAAAGAACAGTTAGAACTGGAGAATAAAATAACTGAAATGAAAACCACACTAGAAGGAATTAACAGCAGACTAGGTGATACAGAAGAATGCATAAGCGATCTGGAAGAAAGAATAATGCAAGTCACTCAATGAGAACAGCAAAAAGAAAAACAAACAAGCAAAAAATGAGAACAGTTCAAAGGACATCTGGAACAACATCAAGTGTACTAACATTCACATTATAGGGGTCCCAGAAGGAGGAGCGAGAGAAAGGTGTTGAAAATGTATTTTGTGACATTATGGCCAAAAACTTCCCCAAATTCAAGAGGGAAACAGATACCCAAATACAGGAAGCACAGACGGTCTCAAACAAGATGAACCCAAACAGACCCACACCAAGACTTATCATAATTAAAATGGCAAAAGTTAAAGATAGAGAATTCTAAAGGCAGTAAGAGAAAAACAAAGAGTCATTTTCAAGGGAACTCCCATAAGGCCATCAGTGGATCTTTCTGCAGCAACTCTGCAGGCCAGAAGGGAGTGGCACAATATATTTAAAGTGCCGAAAGGGAAAAACCTGCAACCTAGGATACCTTCCCAGGAAGATTATCTGAAAGAGAGATAAAGAACTTCTCAGATAAACAAAAACTGAAAGTGTTCATCAAGATTAAACCTACCCTAAAAGAAATGTTCAAGGGTCTTCTGTCTTCTCTAAGGGGAAAGGGTAGACATTCAATTAATTCTTATCTTGCCATTATTAGAATGACAAGACTCACCTTCCAGACAAAACGCTTATGCATATACAATTCACTTTAGGTTCTTCTGTCTCTAGTCTGGTTTATCCTCTGGCCAAGGGATTTATTCTGTATATTGCTACATATCATTTTTCTCAAGCACTTACTACTTAAGACCCCTGAGTGACTGAAGAACATCTCAGAACTACCCGTGGCCTTCCAAATTAAATATAAATGTCTCTGCTCTTCACTAACACACCTATCCTGCCTACCCTACCAAACCCTTTTATCTTTCATAGAAAAACTACTGTAGGAGGGCCAAGCTAAACCCACTACCCCAGGTATACCCTTACCTATTTCACCTGGAAGCTTATTAATTTTTCATTCTGCTTTATCCCACACAGGTAAAAATTTTGTTGTGTTACTAACAATTCATATTTCTCAGTTTTTACAAGACCACATGCCATTTCAGTTGAAGGTTTCTGAATTAACGCCACTCATTGCTGAGTTCTTCAATCTATATGCACTCAAAGTATTTGCTTTCAGTTCTCATTTTATTCATGTGTTGCACATAGCTTTGCTTCAGAAAATTTATTCAATATTTGTTTGTCCTTCAGGTTTTAATAAACTCTTTGAAGTGAGATAACAAACATTTCATATGCTATCTACTCCAAATACAGTGAAAGTACCAGGATACCAGAATAAATATTTCATAGACTGTACTCTTTAATATGAGTAATATTAGAGCAAGAAGGTACATGTGTGATTGCTTTCTTTCATCTAGGCCTTATGATATTTGTGTTTCCACCCCCTACTGGAAGAATCTGGAATTGAAGGAATTCTGATTCTATCTCTATTGCTTTTACATAAATAAATAACCATCTAGCACTGACTGTTTAGAACAGGCAGCTCATTCACTGATGCTCAGAACCCAAATCATAGTAGAGTTCCACTTTTTTTCCTCTTTCATTCCTTTTCTCTCTTTCTAAGAATGTTGCTATGGAAACCGCACTGGGTTTTCATTCTCTGTCTTCGTCATGCTTCTGCTCAAAAGCCAGGGAGAGAGAGACATTGATCGGTGAGGCAGTGCAACAGCCTCTGGGGATACAGGAAGGCCATGGGGGTAGTATGTATTCTCAGGACACTGGATCACAACTACTCTTTCAGTGAAGACAGGTCGATCTGACCATCCTTTAGGGGGATTTAATTAAAAACCAGTCTGGGCCAGCCTTTATGCAGTGTGATGGCAACACGGATCACCAGTGTCCAATAGTGGCACGTCAAAGACGGTGAGGGTTACTCAGAACTGGCTCCACACATATTAAAGGTTTCTGGTGTGCACTGCTGTCAAGAAATTCATTTGGTGCTCATCCTTTTAGCCAGGGAGGTTTACTGACCATGGATTGGATTCACTTTTGATGTTATTAGGTCACCAGGGGCCAAGAAGGTTGCTCTCCTGTCCCTCCCTAGTTTTCTCGGTGGCAGGGACTTTGACGCAGTTTCATCAGTGGATTAAAGGAAACACTTAGGCTGCAGAAATTATAAACTGTGCTTTTAAGGTACTCTCACTCTGGTTGCAGCAACGGCTGCTGATAATATTTCTGCTGTAATATCCTTTTACACATGGCTTCACAGATTTACAGGTATCGTTTGTTTTCTACATATTTTTGCTTCCGCCTATATTAGGGGAAGGTAAGCAGCTGTTTGGTCCCTGGAGGCATCCTAAAAAGCCCCCTGTGAACACCTGACGCATGTCAGCAGTGGGTCTCTGGTTCCCAACTTGGAAAATCCTCCTGCCCATTTGCCAGGCAATGTTTCCAAGGAGTGAACTCTGCCGACTTTCATGGCATCTGGCAAGTGGGGATCATGTTTTGAGAATATGAGACTTGATGACCATATGCAGTTCTCTCTCACCTACACTGTCTAAATCTTCCTAGCTTGCTCTCTCCTGATTCTTATACCTGCCACTTCACATTTTCCTTTACCTTCACTCCTGCCCCTGTCTCACCTCCTTTACCTCTTATTCAGTGGAGTTCTTAAGGTTTCAGACCCTGCAATCACATGGCCTCCACTGTACCTCATCCTTTCCATATCATACATGGTAAAGAAAAGAAATTCAAGTTCTAAGGATCCAGTTTCTTAATAGTTGTAAGTTGTATCTCTGACACCAACCAATAACGCTCCCTATGAACCTACCACTCAAGCATGTGTAGTCTTGCCCTATATGTAACATAGGAATGTGTGGTGGATGAAGCATTATTGGTGTAGGTAAGAGCTCCTGAATGATAATTCAGGTTTCTTAACACAACAAGTCAATTTAAGATATTCCCAATTAACAATACGATGTACCAGGCACTGTACTATATGTTGGGAACACAACAGAAAACAATGGTACCCGACTCATGGAATTTATAGCCTAGTAGAGGCACATGCAAGTAAACAATAAAGAGTTTTGAAGAGGGTAGTACAAAAAAGTGTCATGGGCTACAGAGAAGGGGAACAATATTTGGTCTAGAGATGGGACACGTAAGTGAGCAGACAAATTGCTTGGCTGAAGTCATATCTAGTTTAAGACCTAAATAATGAATATCAGTTGGTAGGTCAATTGCAGGCAAGATTTGTAAAGTAAGGTGAGAAGAATTTTGGAAGCCGAAGAAACAGCATACACAAAAGCACTATAGTAAATAGAGCACTGCACACTTAAAGAACTAAAAGGAATTCAAGATGGTTAAAGTTTGGGGGAATCAAGAGATATTACCTGAGGGTTAACAGGGTCCAGATCCTCTAGGGCCTTATAGGTCATAGTAAACATTTAGAGATTTGGCCTGACAGTGAATGTTTTGAAACACAGAAATAATCTGATCAAATTCTTAAAACATGGTAATCCAGGAAGAGGATAATGATTGCTTGAATTAAGGCTACTGTAGTTAAGATGGACAGAAGTGGATGGATGCAGGAGATATTAAAGACGTGAAATTAACATAACTTGGTAGACTGGACTCCCAAGGGTAGGAACTGTGCTTCTGTTCCTCTGTATCCCTCACAGTGCCTGCCACAGTGTTTTAAGTGCAGAAGGGATCTGATAAATATTTGTTGAATGAATGAATAAATGAAGCCTCTGAAAACCTCTCTCCCTGGAAGAAATATGAATTACATTCATGTTTCATTCATAAGGAATGCTGATGAATGCTGAAAGCAGAAGCAAAGCTTTTCGGCATCAGTCTTGTTGAAGGAGCTAGTAAGTAGGCATTTCAGAGTACTGCTGTATGCAGCCCCAGGGGACCATGGCTGGTTTGAGGCCAAGGACTCAGGGCCTCCATCACAAAGACAACTGTGGTAATACCAAGCAGTTTAGGAGGTAAAAGGTGTGGCAGGAAATCTAATTCCAGAGTTCTGTAACGTAATACAGATTCCTAGAAACAAGGCTGGCTTCTGAAGTCCTACAATTGTCCGTATCAGGAGATGGAACCTGTCACATGAATGCACGTGCCGGTACAAAAAAGTTGAGTTGGGCTTATGAGAAGGAAATGAGATAGCCAGTTAACACATGGTATTCTGCAAGGTTAATTCCAACCTGGCCATGTTGGGTAGGCATAAGAATGTAATTGTCAGGTTATTTCATCCGACTCTATACCCTCTTTCCTTCCTTTACTCTCTTCTATTTCACCCTTTCTCTAGTGCCTCCCTCTTCCCTTCTCCACTTCTGTCTCTTTTTTGCCCTCAATCTCTCCTTCTCAGTTCCATACCCACCCCACCCAACCCCACCCCCCTGAGCCTGGCATCAGTGTTAGAGTCCTTGAATTATTCAAGGATTAATTTAAATCCTATCTAAATTGAGGTAGGGGGAGATAAGACATATTTGCCTTCAGCCCAAATCCCCTACCAACAACTTGTACCAGACATACACACACACACACACAACCAATATGGTTGGTAGCTGAACACAATATTTATATCTGATGTCTCTTCACCAACATTAACAATAAAGGAAGTGTTAAGAAAATGATTGTACTCCTAGACACACTGCCATGTAGCCATCAAAATGCTGTTTGTAAAGGGATTTAAAAAGATGGGAAATGCTTTCGTTATCATGTTAACAAGGAAGAAAGTCAGAAAGCAAAATTGTATTTCCACTATGATTTCTGTTAGGTATTTAAATACTAGAAAGTCATATACTGACATGTTAGCAGCGATTAACTTTGTACAAGGCTTTAATTTTCCTTATCATACAGTTCTATAGTTCCAATTTGCCTGCCACAAGCATGTGTTAATTCCATTTCCGAGAGAATATTTTAAAAGAAAGGTACAAACAAGACACCATGTGCTGTGTATGTATGGAGGGGAAGTATTCTAAATGACATTATTGAACTTGATAATAACATGTGGCTCTAAGAGAGAATGAGATTTTTACGTGCTGTGTAGAGGATACACTGAAAAGAGTTAAATGACCTTTCGTTGGCCCCTATAATAACTTAAATCAAAGGAGATGTGTTGGGGCTTCCCTGGTGGTGCAGTGGTTGAGAGTCCACCTGCCGATGCGGGAGACACGGGTTCGTGCCCCGGTCCGGGAGGATCCCACATGCCGCAGAGCGGCTGGGCCCGTGAGCCATGGCCGCTGAGCCTGCGCGTCCGGAGCCTGTGCTCCGCAACAGGAGAGGCCACAGCAGTGAGAGGCCCGTGTACTGCAAAAAAAAAAAAAAAAAAAAAAAAAAAAAAAAAAAAAAA
>NW_020837945.1:63935402-64204937 GCF_003676395.1 Aethalodelphis obliquidens
AAAAAAAAAAAAAAAAAAAAAAAAAAAAAAAAAAAAAAAAAAGACGTGTTAAGCCCAGATAATCAAGTATAAGAATCATGAATGAGGCGAAATGCTTTTGCTTAAAAAGTTCTGCAGCCATCTTTTTAATCTAGTTGATTCCATAATCCATATTCAGTTCAGAGTGCCATGCTCTACTTAAATTTTTACTTCTTAGTTCTTTACTGGAAGCTACCTTAACCTAATAGGAAAGTTTGGTATCAGCTATTTATGTATTTATGTATTTGTTTATCAATATTCTGGGTGTTTATTTTGCCTATAAATGCTTTTGGATTCCTATATGTTTTGTTGTTGCTTTTGTTTTAAATCTTTTGGCTACACCTAGTTGTGGGGGAATACACATTATTTGTTTGCTTTTTAATGACCAATACGTCTTTAGCTCTCAGTCCAAATAGGCTGAAGGATGCAATTTCATGTGATCTTTGAAAACACATGTTTTGGAATTAGACAGACTTGAATTCAAGTCCCTGGTCTGTCAACCATTAAGTGTAAAACTCTGGGCAAATTACTTAATTTCACTAAGCAGAATAACATTTGGGTAATAATATTATTGATCTTGTAAGGCTATTGGGAACATCACGAAATCTTATATGTAATGAACCAGTTGTCATAAAGTGATTGCTCGATAAATGTTAGTTCTTATTTGGATTATCTGGGGATCTGGAGTAGACTCTGGCCAAGATGTTTTCAATGCTTTACTTCTTGATGATGATGAAAATAGGACCATGTTCTAAATTCTGTCATTCCCTCAGGATTCTAGATATTGAGGACACATACAAAGACTTAACTCTTCTACCTTTCCACACCCTGTATGAAAATATCAACAGATAGAACTTGCAACAGTAGTCACGACCTCCTCAACATGTGCAAAATTCATACGTTATTGTCCCATGACAGCTAGTGGTCTGTCCTTCATATGAACTCTTTTGCTCAATTGGAAAAAAATATGGTGAAACTGATGAAAGTGTTGCTGCCATCTTCAAGGGATTCTTACTTGATTTACTAATTGTAGCACAATGAGAAAAATTTATGCCACATAATATCGATAAAAGGAAAATTATTCCCCATAATTAAATGTCCTCCCTAGATCTCAGAACTGAGATGCAGATCTTTCCAAAGGATGCTAATTGTATCACTCACTCTAACATATTAGTGCATTAGTGTTCAACCCTTTCTGAGGGAGAGTGGGCGAGGCTGACATGAAAAGGAATGCCTCTGGAAACAGAATCTCAGGCATGATAGAAATGATTTAGGGAGAGAAAAGCTTTTCCTTCATATCTCAAATCATACCATATACGTAGTCACCTTCTACCATCTGAAAGGCCAACTTAGATCATCCCAGACATCATGTAGAAAGGCAAGACAAGATCATCAGCAATGAAGTCTTAGAAAGTCTACCAGCGTGGAAGTGATTCCCACTACAGCACAGCTCCATCCATCTGGATAAGCCCAGAGGATGGATGGCAGCTCTATGGCAGACTGAGTATAGACAGGGGTCAGGGGAAAGAAGCAGTATAGTGACATATTAAAACACAACTTCAATAATGTCACATCTCCATGAAGTGTTGGAAGCTGTAGCAGCAACATACAGAATGGGTTGGTTTAAATCAATCCCAGAGAGAATGTGTCTTTTCCTGTAAGTAGAGCCTGAAACCCAAGCAAAGAGGCCAAACAGTAACAGTAAAGACTGTCCAGATAGGAGCTACAGTTACAAAGCAGAGAGAGCCAAGTAGCTTACTCAGGTATTATATAATAATAAAGCCTCAGGCCCATGGTTTTTGGTTGTTCAGTTATAAATACTAAGAAGCACAAACACGCACACACACACAGAATGTCCAACAGGCACTTTTATTTTTTTTAATGTCTGCTGTTAATAAAATATTTTTACAGAGGCCAAAAATTCAGAATAGTGCAAAACATCTCAACACCATGCATTCATGACCACTTCTCGTTGATTTTAAACATTCGTTCCAAGTCACATATTTACAGAGAGATGGGGCATCTGTGCAGATGCCGGACCAACGGGATGGAATTAAAACAGACAAACAAACAGTGTCTTGAGTTCACATTTGCAATCACATGCTAAGAGAAATTATGTGGAGGAAGAACCTCCCTGGACTGTGTGGTCAGGTTTGGGTGGGGTCTTAGGGGGCCGGGACCAGGGTTGGGGTCTGAATCCCCCTGGCTGTGTGGCCAGGGATGCATATGGACCCTCTGCCTGTGGCCTGTGCCTGGAGAGAGCCACTATGGCTGGGTGGGGGGCAGGGGGAACGTGGAGGGGGTCTTACCTGACACCATCAACTTGATTTGTCTCTTTAAAAAAAACAAAAGGCAAAGAGAAGAGCAACACGTGTCAGTGAAAACAACTTTGGTCTTTGACAATTCTTAGGAAAGGATGTTCAGGGGACAGCAGGGGTCATGATGTGGACCAGCCCCCTCAGTGAGCTCCCCCATTCTCTGCCTGCACAGCAGAGTTGAGGCAACTCCGGGCTGTCTCCACTCTGCCTCGTGCCTCAGTGTTCCCACCTGTAAGATGGACAGCGCTGGGGGGGGGTGGGGCAGAAAGGTCTCTGAGGTCCCAGCTGAGAAAGGTCCCATGGATTTCTAGGTGGCTAATATTCTTTTTTTTTTTTTCTTTTTTGCATAACAGGCACATTTTTAAATACACAGGGCTACAGAATTATAGAATAAACTTTTCTGTCTCTTAGGTCCCAGTACCTCTACAAACATGATCCTTTAAAAACAGAGTTCACATTTCTTTCTCAGTTCATGGCCTTTTTAAGACTTTTGAACATCTCCTTTTTGCATATAATGCTGTGAGTTACCCTAAGCAACATCCAGGAACCTGCTCAAAAACATCCCAGTGGCATACCTTGGGTATCCCAGGGATGAATGAATCTGAAAGGCGAGTGTATCTTTTAGTGCCTGCCGTCTAGCAAAATGTCACGCCACTCAGCACAGACAGATCGGAACAATGAATTTGTCCTGAGTTAAGGACCTGTGAACTGATCTGTTGGCGTTTTAACAGGCCAACAAATTCCCCAGAGGGACTCAGAATTAATTCTCCCCATAAGAACCACACTGAACTAGATTCTCCCAATGTATTAACAACTATGTCTTGTATATGTCGATATTTTCAAAATCCTTAACTTGCCCTGGGAATGAAAGGAAAATGAAAAATGGAAGTTTCTGGCTTTCTAGTTAATTATCTCCACATCAATATTACTGAGAGAAAGATGGGGGAAAAGTAGAAAATAGTACAAAAATAAGAATTGGTTTTAAAAAGACACTATGATCTTATGGTCCTACCCATGTACATGATGACACTGAATGAGACGTTCGTCTCAAAGCCAGATGACTGCAAATGTCACATTTCTCACTCACAGTGTAAGTTGGTGAAAGGGCTGATAAGAGAGGTGGTAGCAGGATGACCTGAAGGGAAGAGTAGGGCTTCAGCTGCTGGAGGATGGAGAGACATGAGTACAGTCATTGCCTGTTGACTATTTGAAGTGCCTCTTCACCATCTTACCATTCATGTGAACAAATGCAGACAACTGACAAACAACTGAAGGACAGAATAATGGTGAAGTATAAAGATAAGCAAGGCTGCAAAAGAAATGGGCTAAGTGGAATTAAATAAGATCTCATCGAAGTTTCTGGACAGTGAGAAGGATCTGGATGCCCACACTTGGGTGAGCTTCCAGTCAAGACTGACTGGTTTCCTGGCTTCGTTCAATATGGCCATAATAAAACATCTTAGACACTGCAAAGTTAGCACCTGTGCCTCATTCTAGGCAAGCTTGGGTGGTCGGCACAACATGGAGGATAACAAAATCTAATGATCACCAAAATATTAGTACCAAGTTCATTTGTTTATTCACAAAATATTATCTGAGCACCTATCATGCGCCAGTTATTAACTTAGGCTCTAATGATACAGTAGTAAACAAGACAAAGACATCTCTCCCTCATGCAATACACCCTGTTCAGAAAGATAAACAATACAAATAATATATGAGGAAGTGATGACTGCAAAGAAAACACTGAAGGAGGACAAGGGAATAGAATGTAAGAGGGTGCTACCCTGCATAGGATAGTCAGAAGACTTCTCCGAGGAGTTCATCTTGAACAAAAGTGAGTAAAAGTAAGAGTGAACCAGATGCAAATGTTTAGCGGGACATCACTCTAGACAGAGGAACAGCAAGGGCAAAGGATCTGATGTGGCTGTACACTTGGCTTATTCTAAAACCATCAAGGAGTCTGGAGAACTGTGTGAGAGGGAGATGAGTGGGAGAAGATTAATTCAGGAAGTCAGCCAGGGCCAAGAGCCTGGAGGTTCTTCTTGGCCCTTCTAGGACATTTGGTTCTATTCTAGAAGTAGCAGAAAGCAGGAGGAGGGGCAAAAACGGTGGTAGGATCTTATAAACCTTGAGAGGATTAGTGAGGTACCAGAATTCATTTGAATACTTGCATAAAGTTTTTTACATTATCGTTAAAATATCAAGTCCTTACAGTACCTATTAATTAATCACAATCCATTTTGTTTTAAATATATTTAAGGAGGCTAGCAACAACTTTGTGGGCTTCCTTTTAGTAACACTGACAGAACAGGTAAAATGCAGGCTCTGAGTGGGTCGGTTCATGCAGTAGAAATTTACACAGATGATGAGAAAAGCACAGATAGCATCAGGCAGAAGTGGCTGTGGTGACATTAGCCAGAGTATTCACTGTGTACCTGGTACCTGAAGTGCCCATGAAAATCTGGGATGACCAGCAACGAAGACGCCCTCTGAAAATTAAACTATGACATGAGCAAAGGTTACCATGAAGAGGCAAAATGGCTTCTGGATCACAGCAACCTTCCTGTGAGAATTAGCATATCTAAAGAAAGAAAATGACCATCTGAAGCAGAGGACAGGTCAGGTATGGAACCAGAGACACAGGGAAGTCTCAGAGGCACATTCTGCTCCCGTCCAAGAAAGGGACATCCTGGCATTGTCAAGCTGCTCGGACTGTCTGTTCTTTCTGGCAGGTAGATGGAGACGGATGCATGCTGCCACTGGAGGCTGATGAGACTAAGCATTTGAAACAAGCACCCTGCTCACCAAGCAACCTTCTATTAATGTGGCTCCCTTTGTAGCTTGCCTACAGGGCAGGCATTCACTGGTCAGACTGATGCAAATGTCTGGTCCAGTTAACCATAATATTTTTCACTGTAAATTAATACAGTGGCTTTCCCATTTATATGCTTCAGTCTTTTGTGAGTCAGTACAAGTCATACCCTCTGAATAATCAGCTCTGGCCATTAACCAGATCAAATGCGGAGACCTGCATTGCTGAGGTCTGGGCTCCAGCTGTGATGAATTCACCCTGAAACGCTACCCTGCAAGGTCTCCTGGCAGCTGGCCTCCTCCTGGGACACACCGACCTTGCAGTACCTGACATCTGAAATGTCGACATATGCATTCCAACACGGGCTCTCCTGGGAACAGTCACCGCTGGGGCATTATGTTCAGGGAGTTGTAAGATGTGATTAATTGAATATTGAAGAAATGTCTCTACTGGCGGGAAAAGAATTTTAACGATGTATACTATGGACATACTCGTTAAATATGATAATAGCTAATATTTATTGATTTCTTGAAGACTAAGTGACAAACACTATTCTAAGCATTTTAAATATGATTTAAGTACTATATTTATTCCCATTTTAGGGACTGGAGAAACAGAAAGTAAGAATGATTAAGTCATTTGCTCTGGGTCATATCAGTAGTTAATGATGGACCAGTGATTTGAACTCAGACCTATTATCCCCAAAGTTAACAGAATGTGCTCTGGAGTCAGACTTGCCCTGGCCGGAAACTTGGCTCCACCACTTAATACAGTTTTGACCTTGAATAAAACACTAATCCCCCAAATCAGTTTTGTCTCTAAATGCCTAACACATAGGGCTATAATAAAGCACAAATGGAATTATAAAAATAAAGTATTTAGCAATGCAAAGTGCTTTGTGCGATGTATCTTGCACAGAGTGAGCTCAAGAAAAGTTATCTGTTAATGTACCAGAGTGTCCAAAATATTTAACATATTAAAAGTAATACTACATACACAGATCAGGGCTTGGGTCTAATTTTTCGTATCCTTCCCACTCTGGACAAATACTTCTGGTATTTCATGATATAATTTTGTTTATATTTAAGCCTCATTCTAAAAATTTGAATCAGGTTTCAGAAATACACATAGATAAATACACATAAATAGATCAAATACAAAAAAAAGAGTAGTGAAACACAACTAAGGGTGATATGCGTATATTTCTGTAACTTTGTTTGAACTGCACAGCTCCTTTGGCTCTGCACTCCTGAGAAGCCCAAGCCAGTAGGGTAATGTGGTTCGTTTAAGGTTCACAGCGCCCATAAGATAAAAATAAACCTCTTTTTCCATAGTTCTGAGGACTGAGAGAATGTAACCACGAGGGTCCTCATACAGGTGGTACTTTGTAAGTTGGTACATCATCACCAACTAAGCCCTACAATGCTTATAATAATAAACCTCAGTAGCTTTAAAATCACAAAATTACAGTCCAAGAATCTAAAATCATATTTTAAAAAAATAATTAAAAAAAAAAAAAATAAAGTGTCAGTTTGAATGGATGGGTTTCCCTCTGGCTTGAAACTGGACTGCCTCACCATCCTGTGTCCTTGCCCACAAACTGTCTCATCCCTTTGTATCAGCTGCTTTCAGGTCACCCCCAAGTCTGTTGTAGTGTCCTGTCCTTGTACAGATTTCCTTCTGCAAAATGCCAGGCTGTACTTTCCCTCTCATCAGCTTTTATGCCAAAGATCCTGTGCTTTTTTTTTTCCATTTCATTTTGGGTTATATTTTCCAATTCTCTGGCAATGCAGAGAAGAGGTCAAAGTCATCCATCTGGAACTAGGAGGGAATAAAAACAAAACAAAAAAAAATCCTCCACCAAACAGCAAGCTTACTCTTCCAAATAGTAAATGGCTGGGAGAGACCAAGTGCCTCTGGAATTTGAAAACCTGGCTTCAGACAATAAATCAAAAGCACTTAAGTTAGTTCCAAAGCACCTTGGGCTTTCATACCTGACTGGCAAAACATTGAAATAAAAAATAAAAAGGGTAGTGACGAGGAATAGAAAAAGGCATACTCCCTAACGGAGCTGTAAAAACGACTGGAGCACGGTCTCCATCATGTTCAGTGTCTGCTTACATAAGCCACCCAAACACATCCTGTGTCAGTATCCATGCGGCACCTCCCTTGGTTGTGCCTCCAAGTCCATGGCCTTTTATGTCTTCCCCTTTTGTCTGTCTTATCCCTTTGTATCAGGTCCACCTTCACATATACACTGTCACTTGCTTTTGAAAACATTCATCCTAATCTCTACTTCCTTATTTTTTTCTATTGCAAAAGTCTGTGCCTGTTCATAGCCCCGGAAAGGCCAGAAGGGCCAGGGCCAGACTAGCATGGAAAGGTCAGTCTCATACTGTTTTCTGCAGTCTCAAGTGGGGAGTCCCACAGTTTCCATAGAGGGAGCCTGTCTTTTTCCCTGACATTTCCAGATTTAACTCCAATAAAATAACTAAAACCCTGCCTTGGACATTTGAGAACAGCATGTTGCCTGATAGGTCTGATTCTGATTGCAAATCATATGTTCTGCTCAGCACTCAGCACGTGGTTGATAATCTCCCAGTCGTGGTTTCCGCATCTCTGGCTGGGGAAAGCTAACTGAACTGCATCGTGCTCTGCTTTCCCACAGCTTCCCCTCGTCCTCTTCCGTCCAGCCACAGCACTCTATCCTGGGGAGAGTTCTTACCAGCTGAGTCGTGGCTTTCACCTTGACTGCTCATTTAAAGGGATGAGAGAAAGAAAATTAGCTGCTTACTAATTGAGTGCACTACTCCTTGTCGCTGGAGAAAAAGGAGGTAACCGTCAGCACAACTGGTGGCTGGAGATGATCACCTCGCCCCCTTTCCACGTTCACAAGCCCCTACAATTTTCTTTCTACACACGAGGTATCACTCACAGCCAGTGGAGAATAGATCCTCAAGTGTCTTGGCCAAAGTCCTCTCTCAAGAGCTCAGTGAGTCCATGTTTAGGTTAAAAATAAGCCTGATACAAGAATAGCAATATTGAAGGTAAAGATTTTTACTCTGACAAATGAACTTACCGTCTCTAGTGACTGGGGAGGAACGAGGTTGTGTAATTTTCCTAGCGCTCCCCTAGAATAGAGTAAATACTGTATTCTTTGTCTTTCCAATGGTAAAACTGCAGAAAAGGAAGTTGGCCTGGCTTGCTCAAGGTCATGGAAGTGTGCTGAAAGCTTACATAAATGAAACAAAACAAATAGTTTCCAGAGGCCCAGTCTGGCACAGGATCACTTGGCAACTCTGATCTCAGATGCAGCGCCCTCTGTCAAAGCCTTGGTGGGGAACATGTGTCTAAGACAGAGTTGAAATGGTGGTAGACGTGGAGTCCCGGCATTATGAACTCAGAGCTCTCGGTGTCTCCATCTGCCCCTGATTTAATGTGGATGGCAGTATCTCTGCCACTGACAAGAACGGCATTTCTTGTCACGTCGTGTACTAAGCTATTTCTGCCATGACATATATCAACCAGACCAGGATCCTGAGGATTTATTGGGAGTGTTAATAACTGCACGTGAGCGAGGTCCCGGCTCCTTGTCTGCAGCCCGGGGGGAGCCCTGCTAAACGGAGCCGATGTATATTCTCTTTCGGACAGGGAGTTCATATTTAACACATAGCTTTCTTTGTCTTCCCTGACTGCCCTCTGAAAAATTATGTTTTTAGGAAATAAATATTTAACAGATTTCCTCATGTCTGCATGTTCTATTAGTTTGGCTGAATTCAATATCCAGTACTGTGAAAGCAAAACGTAACACAATTCTTTTGTAAAAACTAATGATATTGTTCTATGGGTCCCTTTTTATCTGTTTACCTGGGTTGTTTCTTAGAGTCACATCCCAATTTTGTTTTCAACATAGAGATAGCCATATTTTTTGGCATTTAAACATGTTTTAAAGAACATAAGTTTGAAGAGATAGGAAACACATGGATACTATCTGATACTGGGAAACCTAAGATCATAGGAATTCTTCTATTTCCATTTAGTGTTCTCTTCTTTGGCTTCTTTGATTCCTTCCCTGAAGCTTGTTTTCCAAACTGTTAAGAAGACATAGCAAAATTGGATTTGCTCCATCTTATCCAAAATAAGATTGACTACAACTAATCTATTATGTATTAATTAAATATAAGTAGAGAACATCTATCCACTTGGTCCCCAAACCATTGCATATATCAAATTTAAGTGCCTCTGGGTTTTGTTATAAGCATTTTCAGAAGAAGCCAACTGTGGTTAAAATTCACAACCTGTAGATACTCTTTACATCAGATACTGCAACCGCCTGGAGACATTATTTTTATAGGCATTCATTTATTTCCCATTTCTACAACATTCTGGAAAACTTCTGTATGAAAGGCAAAAAGCAAAAATAAAATACATAGTGCCAGGTTATATTCTGATGTATATAAACAAATCTCTATCAGTGACATTTATTCCCGTTCCTCGATGTTTACAAATGCTAATATGCTCTTCTTTGTACTCTGATTTGGCTTTCTTTTTTGTTGTCGTTGTTGTTTTGCTGTGTATAATTATATTATTCCTGCAACACAGATATGCTGCTTCTTTTTGGTACATTATATTTGTTTATACAATCTCCTATTAATTAGGTACATCTGAGAAAAGTAAGTTTATAACATATGTTACTAACCGGTGTGCCTTACAGTGGCTGAGAAGGAAATGAGACAGGGAAGGAAAAAAGAGACCATGAATTGAACGAAATATAAACATGCTTGCATTTAAAAATCAGGTAGCCTCATGTCAGTACAGACCTGGAAGAAACGAATCTCAACATTTCCTTTTACAGATGAGGAAACTGAGTCTCTGACGGGTTTGCCTGATGTCTCAGACAGAAAGGCACATCTGTACATAAAATCAACAGGCCAGTGTCATTTTCATGTTGCTGACTCAGAGCACCTGGACCGAAGGCAGCTACTCCTTTCAACCAAAGGTCTTCTGGCTCGGGTTCCATGATCCTGTGTTGCATTTAAAATGCAGATTAATTTCATACTTTCAGCGGTACCCACCACTAAAAGGTACCTGTAAGACTTCCTAAGACCCTCTGCCGCCTCCTTATGTCATTTCCCCCCTTGTATTTTCCTACTTAGCCATATGAAGACATAGATGTAGCAAATAGAATGAGTGTGCAGTGACTGAATATCTAGAGAACACAGATACCTCATGCCTAATACAGTAGGCAGTCAATTATGTCTTGAATTCTGAATGAATGTGCAAATAAATGAATCCGAGGGGATGTGAGATCTAAAGCTATATCCCAACAAGAGAAGAGACAATAAAGCATTTTTTATCTTACCCAAACACAGTCTATTTAGACAAACCTAACAAATAACCCGGGGGTCTCTGCTATACTTAGGAAGACAACTAGAGACTCAAAGAATAAAAATCTGTCCACACCACCCTAACCTCCCCTCGTACAACATATTTGTCTTAAACTTTAAACACCATGTAGAAGCATAAAAAGGAGAGAATTTATATAGGCCTTTAGAAAGCAGTTCAAAACAGACCACAGAAAGATCACAAAGCCATCATCTGCTAGCGTTGGAATGTCTGGGTGTCTGTGATGAATGCATTTGCAAATATTGCTGTGAAGTAATTTCCTTCCATTTCTGGAGTACTCCAGATAAATCAGATTCCCCTCTAATCACATCTGCTGCCTGTGTATGAGAAAAGAGAGTTTGTCTGCATGACACATAATATGTACTTGGAGGGTAGAGGGCAAAGAAGCTTAGTGGAAAGCTACCACATATAATCATAATGGGGTAGAGCAAAACCAAATAAAAAGTCACAGGATGCTTCTCAAGCAGAGACTATGCAAAAATGGCATCCCAGGCTTTGCCGTGAGAATATTACAGGGCATGCGTAATTCACCTGTCAGATGTAAAGAAGACCGTCCACAAATGGGGCACCATGTTGAGAACTGGATAACCTAGGTTGAGTACTTTAAATAAATAAATCAGATTCACCATGCTATTAACCCAATATATCCACCAATAGAATCAGAAAAGAAAGGAAGTATTAAGATAGAAGAAAATTTTAACTGAAATGCAATTAATAAAGTGGCTACATATAGTTGTAGCCTATGTCAGAATCAGAGGTGGTTCCAACAGCTTAAAATAGCATCTAGTCATAGAGTGTGCTAGAATTCCAAAAAGAGATATAAAATATAGTGGCCCCTCATGTATTCAAAGGTTCCTTCATGGTAACCTGCTGATAGCAGATGCTGTTGGTGAACTGCCCAAATTCACTTGGGAGATTCCATTTCAGAAAATGTTCACCATGTCCTACTGCAAGCCCATGTGACTCTCCACTGGAGGGCTTTCTCTTGGCATTTGTAGGGCAGGCTGGAAGTACTGGGAAATTAACATCCCTAGGAACAGCTCTCAGCTAATGACAGATGGAAGTGGGAGGACAAATCTCCAGCTTCCTTGCCTTTATCTTTTTTTAAAATTTTTATTGGAGCATAGTTGATTTAAAATGTTGTGTTAGTTTCTGCTGTGCAGCAAAGTGAATCAGATATACATATATCCACTCTTTTTTAGATTCTTTTCCCATATAGGTCATTACAGAGCATTGAGTAGAGTTCCCTGTGCTATACAGTAGGTCCTTGTTAGTTATCTGTGTTATGTATAGGTGGGAAGGCTCTGAGACTTGTTCCTCACAGTGTCCCAACATTTCCCAGTGAGGCTGAGCCCTAGAAGCACATAACACACCCTTTATTGCTTCCCTGCATTCTTGGTCATACTTCCACATTCCATTACCTATTTTTCCTGAGACTATTTCCCAAATAAACTACCTGCACTCGCGTCTTGTTTGGAGTCCACTTAAGAAGAAACACAACTGAAGGCATGACCTATTCAAAACTATGCCAAGAATAGGAAATTCAGTCACAAAAATAGGTCCAAACAGAGGTTATAAATCCCATGTGTCAAAATGCATGTATTTTGCTTACAATGAGAATAGCAAGAAGTAGTAGGAACATTAAGGAAAGAGGCAGAAAACTACCAAATAGATGTGATAACTTCAGAAGCATTCAGAGTAGGGACAATCAGGCTTCAATAGCCTAGTAAAACCTGAAGGCATTAGTACAGTATCTCAGAGTACAGTTCCTATATATACTGATGGTCTGGGTCATTAATCATTAAAAAGTTGAACAGCAATTGGTGTGCTCTATCTAAGAATGCAGGGGATACACAGAATAATTTGCAACAATTTATGTTAAGAATTGTTAAAAAATAGTTATTTATAAAGTCAACTTCAATTACGTGGAAAATGGATTAATACAGAATATACCACTATCCTGGGACTGGAGAAAAAAGTAGATGACATAATACAGCCATGGTATAGTTATACCAGGTATGGTATAACTTACTTGAGTTAACAGTTCAGCAAAGTTAATTCGTGCTGACACTCTACCTGGAAAATAGAGAGTTATCACTGAGGTGAGAAACTTGAGGCATAGAGGAAGTACCCCAGAGTTAGGAAGAATATTTGTCTAATATTTGACCTGAGAACATACTGAGCTAATTTTTCATAATTTCCTAAAATCACATCTCTTTCATTTTAGGATAATTCTGTGCTCACAGCTTTTATTTTATATGGGCTGAATTTTATTCATACATTAGTACAGTAAACTTAAGTAGTCAGAGTTAATGTCATAAAAGGACCCAGGCCATAAAACTATCTCCCCCTTGATCAACAGTTGACTCCTTGAAATCTGCCACTAGCAGCCTGGATCTTTGGTTAAATCACTGTTGTGTTTCATCTTATGAGATGAAATGACCTAAAGGGAGTATCACTTCAGGCCACTCACACCTTAGTGTGAATAAATAATATTGAAAGATTAGTGACAAAAAGGACCTCCAAATAAAGAAATTAGGGATACAACAAAATGGTGACATGATGATGGGAATATTCTTTAAAGTCACTTTTAAAAATAGTTTCCGGGCTTTCCTGGTGGCGCAGTGGTTGAGAGTCCGCCCGCCGATGCAGGGAACACAGGTTCGTGCCCCGGTCCGGGAAGATCCCACATGCCGCAGAGCAGCTGGGCCCGTGAGCCATGGCCGTTGAGCCTGAGCGTCCGGAGCCTGTGCTCCGCAACGGGAGAGGCCACAACAGTGAGAGGCCCACATACCCCACACCAAAAAAAAAAAAAAAAAAAAATAGTTTCCTTACAAAAGCAGCCTAAAATCATATGAGGCTATACAATTCTGGCTAAAAATCAGAAGTATTGATGCAAAGGCGCTTTTCATTAAAATAAAATGCTAAATATTTAAACAAGCATAGCCTGAAAAGAGTCTAACAAATTGTTATCTGCCCATTTCTGTGAACAGAAATACTGTGATTCCATATATATATAGTTATGTGTCTCCATCTCCATTTCATTCAATTTCTATGTCTTTGTCCAGTTTCCCACTCTCAATACCTATATTCTGGAAATTATTCTACACTCAGAGCTTGTTCTCCAATAGCTGACCTTATTCCTTCTGTGACTATGACCTCTACGCAGAGGAAAATCCCTGATGCACTACACATGACTGGCCTAGGCAAACAGATGGCCTGGAATATTACCGAGAGCCGAGCACAGCAAAAGAAAGCACCGAAGGGGAAGCCACTCCAGGAAAATCAAGTGGTGTAGGCACTGAGATCAAGATGGAAAGCAAATTTCAGCGGTCCATCCTTACGTTCATTTTTGTCGTGTTAAGTCAGACGTGCCTGATGCAATTTACATTTTCTGGGGATAGAGTATTAAAACCAATCAACTCAACTCAAGCATTTTTGAAGTATTTACTCTGTAACAAACCCTACATCAAGCAGAGGACAGAGCAACAAACAGGTCACAATCTCCGCCTCTACAATGTAAGGATCCCCTCATACAATACTGTGAAACCAGAAGGCAGCAGCCAGTCCTGTGTGCTGTGTGCTGCAGTGTCACCTGAGTAAGGGAAGCTCCTCTGGAGTTCACCCTGTACTTTCTGACTGCCATGCCAGTGACCGGAACTGCCATTCAGTCAGAGTGCTTTCTGACTTGTTTCCATAAAATCTGACCTAAAACACTGGAAATCCTGCCAATAACTCACTGAGGAGGAAAAAAAAAAATGCAAGACCCGTCTCTGCTCCTTTTAATTAGCTCGTAAATCTGGCAACCAGAAACCCTGAAACGGAGAAGACAAAGTCTTATTTAAAATACTGT
Organism: Aethalodelphis obliquidens; assembly: GCF_003676395.1. Classification (NCBI taxonomy): domain Eukaryota; kingdom Metazoa; phylum Chordata; class Mammalia; order Artiodactyla; family Delphinidae; genus Aethalodelphis; species Aethalodelphis obliquidens. The sequence continues at coordinate 63,949,813 of NW_020837945.1, forward strand.
GGGGGGCTAAGTCTGGAACACTGGCCAGCCCCCTGTTGGGACAGGGGAGGTCACTGGGGTGAACTGTAAGGAAGCAGCAGCTCAACTCGTAAGGTTCCCATTTCAATTCCCGTGTGCATCTCCCATCACCCTGCACTGATTTGCATTGAGGCCAAAGGCCCCAGAATGGGCAGGCTGACAGAGCAGTCTGACCACCAGTGGTCATCTTGGCAGTTGTTTCTTCTTCAGGTGTGACAAACAAAACTCCTGAGAGGCTTTGGCAGGGTGCCAGAATGTCTACTGTGTGTTCATCGAAGAGAACGACGGAGACTCCAAGAACACGTCATGAGAGCACATTTTCCTCACACTCTGGTTTTTATCTGTAATTTTTATTCATCCAAAATTCTCTCCTTTGTCCAAGAAACGAATGGGTTGTATATTGCAGAATGTCCCCTTTACAGGTTCGGTCTCTTGTTCCCCTTTTCAATCTGCCTACCAATGACCAGCCCTACGGCGAAAAGCCTTCCTTAAAAACTCAAACACAGATGGGGCATGGGGGCTTCTTTTTTCTCACACCCATAATTCAAAGGCTTGGGAAGAAAAGGCATTAGGATTTCGTTTTTAATCCTCATAGCTAGCCTTGAAATTATACAAGCCCACCTACTGTGCTAGATGGGAATGAGAACATCAATACATACATGATACCTTTCACCTCAAAGAGGATGTTTTCAAGTTGGAAGACAAAATAGAAGTATTACCAAAAATAAAGAGTGAGGCAAGATTTCAGTAGCAAGTTCAGAAAGCTCCACCCTCACATACACATACGGTGGAAACAGTGTAGCAGTGAGGTGGCCATTCACAGGACACTGCAGTAACGTGAAGGTTTTATAATACTGAGCTGGGCTTTCAGGAAGAGGGAATGATAGATGAAGCAGTGAAGATATAAAGGGCATTTCAGGTGGGTTGAGTTTAGTGAATAAAATCCAAATAGGCGTGTCTGAGGCTATTCAAAAAATAGGCTGGGAATTTTAGATCGTTGTTTTTTAATTTCTTGAAATCTTGTCATTTTTCCCTAGAGATTTGACTTATTGCCTAGCCCTCTCCACCAGAACATCCAGGCGGGGCTGTCACTGATTCTTCCCTCCCTCTCCACTTCCTCCACTTTGGACAGAACTGCCTGGGTGTTCCCTGGGTGACAGAAAAAATGGCTGAGATGTCACCCATGACAGGCCTAAATGGCTAGTTTCAGACATCAGTCGCTAATACTGATCTCGGTGCCCCAAAGTTTGATTGCGTGGATGACTAATGGGATTTTCATGACAGTTTTGTAGCATGTTTCCTCTTCTTTTTTCTTTCACTTTAATAAAAATGGGATTACCTTATTCTTATCATGCTGGCTCTGAAGAGGTAGTCAAGTTGACCAAAAAAAAAGTATTTTGAGAAGGGGGAGGGCAGAATAGCTTGAGTCAGCTTCATTTTTTTAAGGTGCCAAAGTACAGAGACTCCTGTTGCTTTGTCTGACTACGGCCTTTAATTTTCTGCCTCTATTTGGATGTAGAATGCCTCTGTGCATCAGCCTTCCTGTCTACGAAATAAGGCTAATAATACAGATGTAGCCCAGAGCAAAGCCGTAAGGATTAATTAATAAAACATGACTGTTAAACCCACTGCAAACATGAAGCATGGTCTGAAGCTACTTGGTTAGAAAGTAATAAAGCGAAGCCTTGAAAAGAACAGGGTGGGGCTGCAGCAGTCTCAGTGCCCCACCATCTCCCCTACCGGTATCGAGGTTCGTGCCGCCTGCTTTGTGCCCTCACCATGGAAATCTTCCCCACATCCCAGACCACGAGTGCCTCCCTGAGAGGTTCAATACCCGCACGTGCTTGCCTAGTCTTCCACCTGTATCTGCTGTTCCTCTGTATGCTGGCTCATCCCAGCTGCTAGATTTTGATTCCACCTTTCTCACAATGATATCTCTCAACTGTCTCAGCAGAAAAAAAAAAAAAAAGTTCTTTCTACAGTAGAAAGAATTCCCCAATCATGCTCTTCACCCAGTAGAGCGGCAGGTCTTGATGCTGCGTCTCCCGCACTTCCTTTGTGTCTGTCTGTCTCTCTCTCTCACACACACGCACATGCATGTGGTGAGATTACACTGATTAACTGAGTACTATGTGAAAGGAGAGAATACCTTCTCCAGGAAGTGAATTCTGAAATACTCACTAATTTGGCTCAATTCAAAAATTGAATTTAATTGAACAAGTATTTATCATGTATGTTTTTCTGAAAAGCATTGTGCTAGCCATAGTGTAGAACAAGGCAACAAGCCCATTCCCTTGCCCTCAAGAGGCAGAGAGAGATGAGTACAATAACATAAGCAGAGTTATGGTGATTTATAAGAGATATAAGCAAAGGGAGAGAAAGATAGATTTCAGCCCGATAAAAGGAAGGATAGATGAAAAGAATAGACAGAAAGAAGACTTACATCTATAGAGGGACTGACATATTCCCATCAGGACACTAAATGCTTCCATATAAGTTACTGAGGTTAAACTTTCAGACTATTCTATGGAGTAGTATTATTTTTCCAATGTTAAAACTGACAATCAAGAAAGTAACTTTCCGGGGCTGCCCTGGTGGCGCAGTGGTTGAGAGTCCGCCTGCTGATGCAGGGGACATGGGTTCGTGCCCCGGTCCGGGAAGATCCCACATGCCACGGAGCGGCTGGGCCCGTGAGCCATGGCTGCTGAGCCTGCGTGTCCGGAGCCTGTGCTCCGCAACGGGAGAGGCCACAACAGTGAGAGGCCTGCGTACCGCAAAAAAAAAAGAAAAAAAAGTAACTTTCCCAATTTGTTAGTGTTAGTGGTATAGCGTAAAGTCAAGAGCACACTCACAATACAAAATCTGGGATTCTGTTGGTAGTTCCAAACATACCACTACTCGTAGCTATGCAAGAAATACCACATTATACAAGTTACAATATAGAGTATAAATTGAATACCTTTAAATTCCCAGCATTCTGTTAACCCATGGAGTTGCACAGTCACTAAATGGCTTCTTGGAAACATGTTATAAGAAAAGTATGACATGAAGCAGGATCACGACTCTTCTAATACATATCAGAACAAGTAGTTTAGTATGACAGCATTCATGGACCAACAATAAAGGCAAGTGGCAAAGGTTCATTGAAAAACCTTGACCCATCACTGAAAACCATTTTCAACAGCTAAATGTCATGGAACACAACTTTTAAAAGGACATAAAACTAGAATGTATTACAGGAATAAGTACAATATGCACAACTTATAAGGTAGGATTCAATGTTAAAGACGATCTGTCTTAGCTAAGATGTAAGGTCAAGGTGTTAATGTCTATTTTTAATACTATTTAATGAGCTTAATTTCCCATTAAATATCAAATCAGCAGCCTACTATTTCAGAGCAGACTGGGCATCTGACATTCTTAGCAGCTGTGGTTTTCCCTAAGGGCTTAATGGGTTTGTGTAATATTTGTACAAAGTAATATTATCATTATCATAAATGTTTTCTAATTATTTCTTGGGATTAATGGAAGCATGTTGTATTATTGATGGATTAAGTACAATATTTATAAAACAGTGATAGGATTAAAGAGAAATAAATATGTATATCTTTCTGCATGTGTAAATAATAAATATTAATTCCCATCATCAATTTTGTGCAAAGTGGTTTAGTACATATTAATAATTACTAAATAGTTCAGTTATCTGTTGTAGATTTGAGGTATGGATATAGGGTTTATCTGAAAGCTGAAGGACTTGGGTAAAGTCCTTGAGGACTGCAGGAAGGGCAAGGATCTGGAAAATGGACTCAAGAAATAATGAAAGGGTGTTGGATTTTCAGAAAATAAGCAAAATGTACCCAATAAGCTTTCAAGAGGAAGGAACTTGATAAACTTCTATCAAAAACAAAAATAAAGAACTTCTATCAAGAAAAAAAGAAGACAAAGTCCCATGGGGTATCATAAATCCACACGGCAAATATTCATGTGTATACAGTTGTTGGTTTAATACATGTGTATTATTTACACTACAGTGGCTCTTTAGCACCATTCCTTTGATTTTTTTTTTTTTTTTTTTTTTTTTTTTTTGCGGTTCGCGGGCCTCTCACTGCCGTGGCCTCTCCCGCCGCGGGGCTCAGGCTCCGGACGCGCAGGCCCAGCGGCCACTGCCCACGGGCCCAGCCGCTCCGCGGCATGTGGGATCCTCCCGGACCGGGGCACAAACCCGCGTCCCCTGCATCGGCAGGCGGACCCCCAACCACTGCACCACCCGGGAAGCCCCATTCCTTTGATTTTTGACTTGTGTATTCATGATTTCTTCTCTGTTCCATTTGGTTGTATAAGCTCCCCGCAGACAACAATAAAGCATCTATGTGACAAACTGTAAAGCAACAAGGATTGGAAGATAGAAGAAGTAGCTTGCAATTCAAACCGCAGCTTACTGGCTGAGAGATGTGAGGAGATGGTAATGGTGTGCAACACTAGCTCATTCTCTTGCCATCATTTTCAATAACTAGGTCAATCCTTTACTGCAACCAAGGGCTTGGTTTTGATGTAAATGCAAAGCAATTTCCCCTCCAGAACTGAAAAGTACAATACATTTTAAGGCTAAGATATGAACTATTCAAGAAACATGTTTGCTGATGACGTTTTAAAGAAATTATATCAGTGATCTGATGGACTTAGGCAAATAGATTCATAAGAGACTACCAAAGTCATGATACAGTTTTAAATCACAATGCCACCTTTGGTAGGTGCAGTAAGTTGTTCTTCCTTTGGATTAATTTTTTCTAAGTTAAGAGATAATGGTTCCGGAATTGAAAAATAGGAAAGCTCTCGTCTTTCTAGTCTATGAAAAAATAGGAGTCTGAGTAGCAAAACCTTCTGAATTTCTCATTTGATTAACTTGATCAATTTAATTTCTGTTTTAAATAAGCCTGTTTCTAATACATTATTCCCTCTTCCTATGGGCAAAGTTATTGTTAATAACCCTTATGGCTCATTATCCTAGTCCTAAAAGATTTGATAAGAATGGAATAACATCAGATAAGGAGAAATCATTAACAAAATTATATTATAAAGTCTTAGTCTCAGTATCCAGGTTGATTTTTACCAGAAAGTAATCTACACAGTATGGACTTTTCAGAAGTTTGCCAGGGTGATAGGCGGCTGTGTAATGACATGCACAGATGTCCATGAATACAGGAGGCATCTCTGGGTCACCCCAGATGTCTGAGCCTTCACCCCAAGCACCCCTAAGGTACAAGCAACCTTTCCAAATCTTCACCTGTCCCAGAGGATCCAGAATGCCCATGACCCCAAGTTGCTAAAGCATCTGTTCTTATTGTATTGCACCAGTGCTAACTTCACAAAAACTATTATGTTGCCAGAACAACATGAAAATAAATACTGTTTCTTAATGTAAGTGAATTTATAAAAACCTGTCCAAGCAAGAAATGACCATGTAGTATATTCTTTGAATCACTTAGTCTTTTCACTGTTTCTGGGAAGTAAGGTTAGTGACATGTTTCTCTAAGCAATTTTAGGCCCTGTATATATTTCCAGTCTAATTCAGTCCACAAAAGTTATTTCTAATTAGCTTATTTGTGTTCCATGGTCATTCAAATTGAGAATAAAGGCACTATCTGAGCACCTAAGATTCCTGGTGAACTGGTACCCAGGAAACAGGAGTGATGAAAACAGGTACAAATCAAGTCCAGGAGGCAGAAAGTAGAGCAGCAATCTGGGAGGCAGAAAGCAGAGCAATCTGGGCTACAGAAGACAGTCAGATGATCTATGTGTAGGTTGCCTTTTGGAAACTTTATTCTTCGCCACAGTCAGACCTAATCATGATTGGTCAAACTTAGGAAATGAGAGTTAGGCCGTATCATCTATAGGCCAGGTCACTTACTACCCAAGTTTCATTAAATCTTAGCTGTCTGAGGGTGCATGTTATCCTAAAAGAGATTATTAGAAAAGGAATATAATCCTATAAATAAATTACTATAAAGATTGGTAAATAACTGTATAAATATACTGTTATATTAAAATATAGCTGAGAACAGTGGTTCTCTAAGTATGGTCCTCAAACCAACAGCACCAGCATCACAAGGGAACTTGACAGAAATGAAAATACTTGGACTCTGTCTCACGCTTCTTTAATCCAAAACACTAGGGGTAGAGCCCAGCAACCTACCTTTAATGAGGAGCATTGCAGAGAAAGTTATGTCCCTAAATTCTAATCAGAGGCATAGTTATCCCAGGCTATTTCCATATAGAAATTAATTTAACCTATAGTTCATTGGAAAATTAAGCTAACTCTAATATTCTAGTCCTTGATCATACCCATTGATTAAAATTTCATAGTTATTTTCTCTACTACAATATGTAGCAACTTATTGATATTAATATTTAGAATATCATCTGACTTGGAATCAGTGGTTTAATTGTGATTACACTAATAGAAAAATATTTTAAATAGCAAGAATATAAGACAGGTGCTTTAATGTTTTTATGTACCTAAGCCACAGCTAGCATATTGATTTTTATTAATACATATCTGTCAGGTTTTATATCAAAATAAAAGATAATGTCAAAATTGTGCAGTATCAGATTAACTATTCAGGGAATACTTAGGGTCTGGTATGACTTGAGAATAGAATATGAAATCTTTGTTTTTAGAAGTCTCCTGTAGAGTTGAGGTGGAGAACTGCAGGGCAGGATAATATTCTCACTTCTCTTGGGGGTTTAAATTCTTCTGAGAAGCTGAAAACTGGTGTAGAGACCTCCTGACGCTTCTGTCTTCCCTCCATCTTTCTCTTCTAATTGCCCTTGGCCAAGCCCATAACCACTGGGGCATAAAAAAATTTCCACCCCTCCTAGAATGAATGGTTTCTAAGTTGTAGATAACTGTGTTCTGAATTTCACAGTGCTGGAGCAGAAAATTGCAGAAGGTGGAAAGTGAAGGATGAAAAGGACTCATTCAGAGGCTGACAGCTGGTAAAAAGCAGAGATGAAACAGAGACAAGCTAGTCAGACTAGGGAGTGAAGAAAGTAGAGAATTAGGCAAGCAGTAACAAGGGAGTCAGAGTTGGTCAGGTAGGTCAGTAGCCAAGGGAAACGAAAAATGGGAAGGACAAGGAGTGATTAGGGAGGGAGGAAACTACACCACTTCCTTTAAATTCCATCACAAGCTCTGTTCTCGCGATTCTAAGTTAGGTCAGTTACGAGACACTGGCAAGTTAATGAATATATACTTTAATTCATGTACTAAACTTTATGATTCACCATACTACACGGTATGCAGTGCCTGGCGACTTTATACCCTCTTGTAGAATACAGTGTTTATCTTGAAGTACTTCATTTTGATCAGATCACCACCCTTCTTCCTATTCAGGAAGCAAATACAAGATGTCAGCTCACAAATTTGCCTAGAGGAAAAGCCACATTGGTTTTCTTTTTACCAGGTTATCAGTTGCAAGAGCGAGAAATCTTAATGGCATGGTCTGTCCTTCCTTACTCTGCGCATCCTGGACACCACGGAAGGAGTCCAGGCCATCAGGGCTGACCCTTCTCAGCCCTCAGTCAAAAGAATATAGACAAATGATAAGTGATAGATCAGATATCAAATGGCCAATCTTATCTAACTACCTTAGTAACTAAAACAAGGGGCATTTAGTTCTTTTAGTCACTAAGACCACAAAATCAGATCATTCATTCTGGAAGTGATGGATGGGCTCTGTGATTCCCTAACTCGGTTTAAAAACAAGTAGTAGGAAACACATAACATAAAACGTACCATATTAACCATTTTTAAATGTACATTTAAATATTAAAAAACATTTTTTAGTAAAAATAAAACCCAAATAGTTACAACGTGTAGACAATAAGCCAATCCTAGATCATTAAAGTTGAAATCAGCCTCAGATACGACCCTTACAGTCCTTACGGGTCCAGATCCAGACACGGAAAAAGATCCAGAAATGTTAAATGCTTTGCCCAAAGGTCACACAAACAGGGACAAAGATTGAAACTAGACCCAAGCCTCCTCATTCGCAGGCCAGTCCTCTTTCCTTTTTAGTCAACTTGAGTCAGGACAGCACAAAATGAAGCAACACGGCAATTATCTGATAAATTTGATGGATGTGTATGGACAAACAGGGATAATTATGGCCAGGACATCCAATTTACGTCCTCAATTACCTAGATTGACTGTCTACATTGACTAAATAAAGCTGGATAATGGCCAAAAATGTACTCTACATTGTGTTGTGTACCCACAGCCTGAGAAGCACTTCATTGTGTTTGTGAGATTAATAGGAACACACACAGCACTAAGCTAACTATAATGTACAAATGTGAATGGACACATCTTCCATCAATGAACAGATCTGAAAGTTACCCCAATTTCTTTAATTGGTAAGTTGAGTGAAAATGCTATAGGAACTAAATGCATACACATTATAGAATTTCTCTAAAGAAAGCAATCACGCTGCTTCTGTCCAGATCCTTTGTTTCATCAAGACTATTATTCCTCCAAATGAATCAACTATAATTAGGTCCAAGTTGTAAGATGAAAGATTACAAAAGCCTCAATAAATCTAGGTCATTCTTGACTTCATTCTAAAAAGTATATAGGTCCCCGTTTTAAACTTAAGATAAACGTCACACTTAGGATGTTTGGTCATGGATGGGAAGCATTTGAGGAAAGGGGCTTTCAATCAATGCCTGTAAAAACTTTCCTGCAAGATGGCATGTTTTAGAATAAGAATTCTGGGGGGACCTTGAAGATGGCGGAAGAGTAAGACGCGGAGATCACCTTCCTCCCCACAGATACACCAGAAATACATCTACACGTGGAACAACTCCTACAGAACACCTACTGAACGCTGGCAGAAGACCTCAGACCTCCCAAAAGGCAAGAAACCCCCCACGTACCTGGGTAGAATAAGAATTCTGCCATTCAAATATAGAGTGATTTATTTGCCTGTGCAAAGTCAACAAGAAAAAACACATTACAAAAGTAAGATGTTTCTCTCTGATTTTAAAAATAAATAGGTTTAGAACTTTTTGTGCCGACATCAGGAACACAAATGACTGTGCATCATGATTAGAGGCTGAGAAGATAAGCCAGGAGAAAGATGAATCAAAAAGCAAGACACAAGTTGGTGCAGTGCAAATGCTACTGGATTGGGAATCACAAAACTGGGTTTTACTTCTCCATTTGGCAGGAACCGGCTAGGTTATATTAGACAATTCACCTTCTCTCTGGACTTTAGTTCCCTTATCTCTAAAATGAGAAGGTTGACTAGATGAGTTTCCAGTTTTACCTCTCTGTGACTTTAAACCAGGGATTAGCAAATTAAGGATGATAGGCCAAATATAGACCACCACCTGTTTTTGTAAATAAAGTTTGATTAGAACACAGCCATGCTCCTTCATTTACATATTGCCTATGGCAGTTTTCATGCTACAAAAGCAGAGCTGGATAATTGCAACAGAGATGGTATGGCCCACAAGCCCAAAATACTGAACTAATCTGGCCCTTTACGTAAAGTTTGCTGATCCTTGCTCTAAGCCATTGATGGTGTTTCTGTCAAAAGAGGATACCTTGGCATCACTGCTAAACCAAATCCATATTTTAATGGATTGGACCAATTTTATAGGCTGGATTTTCATTCATCTTCTGCCTAAGGCCATATTGAGTAACACAACTTCTTTTTTAAAGATTTATTTTATCATTTATTGATTTACTTATTTTTGGCTGTGTCGGGTCTTAGTTGCGACTTGTGGGGTCTTTGTTGAGGCATGCAGGATCTTTTGTTGCTGCACGCATGCTCTTCATTGCGGTGCACAGGCTTGTCTCTAGTTGTGGCGTGCGGGTTTTTTCTTTTTTCTCTCTCTAGCTGTGGCGTGCGGGTTCCGGAGTATTTGGGCTCTGTAGTTTGCAGCACATGGGGTCTAATTGAGGCGCACAAGCTCAGAAGTTGTGGCACGTGGGCCACAGAACTAACTAACTCAGAAGTTAGTTGCCCCGCAGCGTGTGGGATCTTAGTTCCCTGACCAGGGATCGAACCCCTGTCCCCTGCATTGCAAGGTGGATTCTTTACCACTGGACCACCAGGGAAGTCCCTGAGTAACACATCTTGTGTGATGATATTCTGTTTTCCTTTTATAGTCTGGCCATTGGATACACTGGTCCTTCACTATAACTTCAATACTTAAGTGACAATTAATAGGGGCATTGTCTGAAGGCTTTGATATTGGTAGGGTTGATGTAGGTGATTAAAATTTTATTCAAAACTGGCCAGTTCCTCAGTTCCAGGGTCAGGAAGAAGTCCTTCCCCATCAAAGAAAGGATAGTAAATTAGGAGATTGATACTAAATGAGACCGAGAAGAGGAACAGTTGTTGAACCTCCATACAGTAAAAGGAAAAAAGAGTGTGCATCCAGGACAAAAGCAGCGTAACTCATGTAACTTTCATCTACTTGAGGAGCACAATTTATGTTGAAGCTGAAAATCCATACCTAAATTAGTAGGTAAAGAATTGCCTCAGACTCTGAAATTACCTACATGCCTTAAAACTCCAGCGATGCAAAGGAAGGAAACTCATATATGCTACTTATTATCCAATCTACCTTCTCACAAAACCTCACTATTAATGTGGAGGCCTCTCAGAGCCACAGCAAGAGAGGCCTCCAGTGCAGCCTTATCTATATACTGCACTTCTCAGTCATCCAAGGACCCGCCTGGCTCTTCACGCAGAGTCATATCAGAACGTGCAATCTTCCTCAACAATCTTTCTGCTCCCTGCCATACTAAGACCCTAGAAAATACTTCCCCTGGAAAATTCAAGCAGCTGGTAAGGATATCCAAGAGTCAAATCTCCACTAAACTATCAATTGTAGAATTTATTAAGGAACTAGGAGGAACTGCACACAGCCTTAAAACATACTGGATTGCTGGTACTTATGGAGCCAACATGATGAAGTGGAATAAAAGTGGGATTTGGGGGTCAATCACTCTGGTTTTAGAATCTTGGTTCTGTCACTTTCTTAAGGTATGAAATTAGTTACCCAAAGCCTCTGAACCTTGATTCTAATCAATTAAATGGAGCCAAAAATGCCTCCCTTACAGGACTATTCAAATATCTTAGAACTGTATGCAGCTGTTGTTGTCCTTTGAGTCATCACTAGTAACCAGATGCAAATATATTAGCTCATTTAATCCTCAAATATCTTTGTCATGAGTGGAATCATTAATTCCATTTTACAGAGAAGGAAACTAAAGGCTGGACAAATTGGCAACTATCACACAGCTATTAAATAATGCAATAGGCATTTGAGTCCAGGCCTTTAATCCAAAGCCTATGTTATTCCCTCAAATCCACATTGCCTTCCAGTGATGATTTCTTCTGTCTACCAATGTCTACTCTGGTTCTAGGCTGTAATAATAACTGGGGTGGAGGGGTATGGAGCGCCTCAGCCTCACCATTCAGAAATTATCTGCCTACCTACAATCCAAAAGGCTATGTTCCCAGGCACTAATTCCGGTTCTCCTTGCCTGCCATATGCTTTGGCCCAGGGACTAAGGCTGGACAACTGACTCAGCTACCTACCTAGTTTAGAGCTTTCCCCTGTATCTCAGGCCATTCAGCTGAGCCTATACAATCTACTTAGTTCCTGCTATTCATCATCTTCCCCCTTGCTCAGAAGAAACCATGGGGCACCTATCAACATCTCCCAACCCTTTGGTAGAGTCTGGCCATAACTAAGAGAATGTCCCAAGGTGCAGAGATGCCATCTCCATGGATGAGCTGTTGCCAGGGCTTCCCCCACTGATCAGATTCCATGCTCATGATGCAGCACCTACAGGAATCATGTCCATTCTGAGACTTAGATCCCAAAAGCATATTAAAGACCATAGACAGAGCCAGACTTGTTGAGCGGTCATCTCACTGCCTTTACTCCTTCTCTCCCTGACTATGCTGCTCACTTCCCCAGCCTGCCTCCCTCCAGTGTCTGGCTCAAGGTCTGGAGTGATCCGTCAGGAGCCAGGTGCTCTGAACAAGGAAATAGGTTGTGAACTCAGTAACCTAAGAGACACAGATAACTGACTTAGCCAAGGAATTTCTGCACATTTCGTCAGGGCAATCACCCACTCCAAACCCAGGCTCCTGTGTGCTCCTGACTGGAAAGAGAATTGAGAATCAAGAAGAGGAAGAACCGCTGAGTAGGGACCTTTACCAGAGTGTGATTTTATATGTGTTCTTTTATTTGTCAAAGGGTATGTTTTCTTTGGCTAAACAAATGGGATATGAAAAATCTTTGCTTAAAAAAATTTGCATGTTTCCTCTACAAAGCATATTTCAATACTTCATTCGAGGATGTTCCTTTATAACTTAGTATAATTTGCTGCAGCTCATCATAAATGCCTCTAAAATCCCACAGGAAGGATGCAAAGGAGATGCTGGTAATTATGGAAAAAACTGTGAAGGGAAAAGATGAAGAGGTTTTTCTCCTTCCCTTCTTCTCACCAGCTTAATTCTCCTTCCTTCTGTCTTTAAAGTATATATAGCAGCAGTAAGTCAAAAAATAGGAAAAGATCACCCATTGTTGGCTGTCAATTCTGCCTGCTCATATTAGAAGAAAGCTTTAAATTTGGATTATAAATCATAAATTTCCATAGCATAAAGCCTTAAATGAATTAAGAAACTTCCAGAGATGTGAAATATACAAATCTATTCCTTAAAATACTAAAAATTGGATTTTTCAATCATTCTCCTTCAAATATACTACTTCTCTCATGAATATACTAATTTGTCTACCCTGCATTAGAGCCATTTGTAAACATATCTAAAATATTAGACTCTTAGCTCTGAGTATAGAGTCCATGTCAGATATGGTATTTTTCCCCCAGTACCCAGTGCAGGGTCTAAAGTGGGGGGAAAAGATGAATATGACAGACTCCCAGCGCTCTAGAGATTTGTGTTTGCCCTTTCATGATAGAGGAATGTCATTTGAGAGTGGCTGTCCATCCAGGTACTATATTCTCAAGTATATCCTGGAAAAATTTAATTGTGTTAAGTGATTGAAATGTGCCTATTTGCTACATCAGCTAGAGTAATCCTAATACAATGAACATATAATTCAATTAACTAATTGGCTAATTAACTAATAGCGAAGTGATATTAATATCAGATATTAAAAATTAATTTCTGATTATTTCAGTAACGGAATAAAGATGGAATCACATTTACAGCAAAGCGAACAAGGCTTATATTTTAGGGTCCCTCACTAGCCCAGCTCCCTTCTAAGATTCTGGAAAAGGCCTAAGTAACATGTTCACAGTTTCTGTAAATTTTTCAAAAGCAATTTTTGAAAAGACCCCCAAATTATAGAGGCCTCAGGATGCACAAAAACTGACTCTGTCCCTGGTTCAAGATAAAAGAGAGAATGGTGGTATATGACGCATAAAAAATGAAATTTGTATTTGTAATGCACAGAAAGTCGATCTCTTCCACTAAAGTTGACTTTTATTAATTAGAATGTCACACGATCTAAAGTAGCCTGCAATTTATTGTCACATTTTCTCTCATTAGTTTTTCTATGATGCCTTATGTAGAAAGAATTGCCTCATTAATAACTTTGACCAATTGCTTTTGCAAGATGTTGATTATTTTTTTCCTTTGCATTTGACAAAGCTTAGAAATAGGGCCAAAATGTCTTTCTTGTAATAGTATTACACTGGTTTTTAATAATGAGTCAACTATGAGAGGTTTAATCATTTTCAGTAAATTCATCTGCGAGCATAGATTAAACCCTGCATGATACTCAAATTAACACACACACATTTACACACACACACTCCCACAACAATGAGTTTATGGAATGCTCAGAAAATGGAAAAAACTAATCAAATAATGTTTGACTGAAGTCAGCTTTCATATATTTAATAATTTGGTGGCTGAGATTATAATCAGAGGGGAGAGATGGATTAAAAATGAAGTAATTTGTTCCTGAGAGTATGAGTTTGGGTTTTGAAAGTGAGTATACACAATGGAATATTTTGCCTTAATCCTCGGTGCTAAACACTTGTGTCCCGTATACTAAGAGAAGCTTTTCTATCTCTTGAATTTGTTAGTAGTCAATTTGAGTTCCCTCTTCATCTCCACCTGGCTTCTTACAGACAATCTATAAGGAGGAAAATGTATATATTTTTTGCTTCCTTTAGATGGTGGCCTTAGTGATTTGCTAACATTTCATTAGACACTCAATTCTGCTATCAGAATAAAAGGAAAAAATTAATTACCCTCTAGGAAAAAGTAATCTTGGAAGTTTTAAAAGCAACAATCTCATGATAATTAATTCAGAACAGCGCAGCAGAAAACGAGTCAAGCAACTAAAGATTAACACTTGGGTATTTATAAGACAGCATTCATGTAAATAGTTAAATGCCCATAATAAAAGTTGAAGATATCTCTATGTCATGAAGCAGAAGAGTTCCCATAAAATCCAGAAGTATTCATAGATGTATGCCGACTTCACATTTTAATGAAGAAGACTTTTTTCAGGAATTACACAGTGGTGGTGTGCTTTCCATACATAAGCAACACGGGCAGCAGCTGTAACTTGTTTTCATCCCCCCAAAACTCACTTTAACAGCTGAACATTACAACATTGAACTTAGCAATGAGGAATCTCCATTTACTAAGTTATATTTCCAAGAAATTTCAAATAATTATAGAATAAATAATTTGAATCTCTCCATGTGCATTTCATGAGTGAAGGTTTTTAGTATTCATACGCATAAAGGTATATTTTTATTATAACTCCAGCATCATTATACAAAAGAAAAGAAAATATTCCCCCTATATCTAATTTAGGTTTCCTTTCTTTAAGCATAGGCTGTTTGATTATTCAATAATTTTCATCTCAAAGGTATCTCTGCTTTAACTCTTTAAAAGATACTTTTGACATATTAAGACTCCCTAATTTCACTGGCAGCTATCAGTTAAATAAAACATTTGATTGAGACCTTAAATGCAATTTAATAGTTTTCCTAACCATTTGTGAACAAGCCAGTTGAGGAACATTAACTGTAACACTTACAGGTGCTGGTATCTTTTCACGGTCCATGGCCTCCCCATCTCTGTAGCCCAGAGACGTATCAACTGAAACAGCTAGACAGTGGTCAAGATTTCTTCACAGGCCCTCCTATCTAGAGTAGGCATTTGTTCTGTGTTCATGAACTTGATATATGGCTATGGAATCAAAGACACACATTCATCATAAAAGAAGCTAGTCTTTGATCTATAAGTTTGCTGATAAGTACAAAGAAAAGAACACCCAAGAGAAGGAAGGGAAGAAAGATGGAGAGCTAGCAGTGGCTAGAACTGAACAAAGGATTACAGAGTACTACACAGGAGTTAGTTATTTAGCTCTGAGTTACAACCATGTTGTATTTTCATTCTCATACCCCTCTAACCCTTCCTTAGGGACCTACTACATGACCTTACAGATAGTAGGTGCACAGTTAATATTCACCACCCCTAGGACACACCAATCATCTACATCCTTCTCACTTGGGGAATGTGGTAAGAAAAACGAATGTGGACCAGTGGTACCCACAGGGGAGACTCTTCTCTTCACTCTTCTGATTATCTCTCTTGGAGCCCCATCTTCCCTCTGCCCAGACTTTAGTATTCAGCATAGGCCCACTCAAATGTCTGGAAAAATGTATTTCTTTTCCAGCCCCTGAACAAAAACCAGTATTCATTTTTTTTCCCCAAGATAGAATCACAAGAGAAATATGAAAGCTAACTGCACACAGTATAAATAAACATGGTGTGGGAACACGAGAGCAGAACACAGTGGCCTGACACAGATGAGAGACAATCCAGCATAACAAATAGTAAGTTGTGCTTTGCCCATGGCATTTTCTGGCTCCGTCGATAATTATATAATACAACAGTTACTGATTTCTCAGCCCTGGATCAATAATGGGCTTCACATCTCCTAATACAGCTGGTCGTTGACCAAGGTGCTTGTTCAAACGAACCCCACCCCATTCATGGTAAAAATCGATTCTTGCATAACTGTTGTGTGCTTGGAACGTCAGCACCACAGCACGAGAGGAATGTGGAGTTTAACAGCACTGAAGAATTCACAATTTCATAACTGCCCCACAAGCCCATACAGCTCAACATGGGTTGAGGAAAGTCCTCAATCCTAAAGATACAATACAATGGGACCTTCCAGCAAATTCACAGCAGCCACAGATATGTGGCACACTCATAGGCCCAAAGCACACTGTCGCTGGATGCCAGAAGTTTCATCTGTCCTATGATGAACATATCTCATATATTCTAACAGATGAGCTGATACTGTAGCATTCTATATGCTTAAGACCGCTGGCTGGTAATGCCACAATATTTGGGATGAACCCTCTGCCTCTGGTCCAAACATATTTCATCACATCCCATAGGGCATCAGAAGGTGATCACTTCACATCATAAAAAGTATTTTTCAAAATGTACAGAGGCTCCCTGTCTTTGTGCATAGGGGCACATTTTCAAGCATAGATATTCTCTGAAAAGCAACACCAGTGTGTGTACTAGACACACAAAAAGAGGAGATCTACAAATCGTCATTTTAATTAAATCAAGATAGTCAAACTTGACAATACAGATGTCAAAGGAAATTTTAAAAAATCAAATTACCCAGTTTGGTTGTCTGCCTTGATTTAGTAAACTAGACAATGGTCCTAACTCTTTTTTGCTAGTAAAGTGCTGGAGTGGTAGTACATGAATGAGGGCAAAGAAATCATTTATTTCTTAGCTTCTATTGCACTCTCCTCTACAGGGCCTCCTGGCGTGAAAATGCCAGAGGAATGCCTCACAGACGTTAAGAGCCTTCATTTGGCAGTCACAAAAAATGAAATGAAATCCCGAGAGAATGAGTGAGTTGTCCAAGGTCGGCAGCATCCTCGGTGTCTCATAAGCATGGGACTCAATGTGCTACCCACCGTGTCAAATCTCCTATTACACTGACAAATATATTTATAGGCTCTAGAGCCATGCCCCTAAATTACCCTCCCCTACCCCCATTTTTTTTTTAATTTCCTCATTTTACTTATGAAATACAACTAAGAAAAGATGAGCCTGATAAATGTATTTGCAATATGGTGTTATCAGGGCAGCATCTTCTGATTTTTCTCTCTCCTTCCCCTCCCCATCCAATAACATTTTTACCTGTAGGTGTGCCCTAACTTAGTTAATAGCAACTCAATTCTTTGAGTTGCTCAGACCAGAATCTTTGGACTTACTCTCACTGTTTTAACTATGTTATGCTCAAATCTTTGGAGGCACTCGACTCCTTTTTTGACTTTATGCCTTATACCCAATCCATCATGAAATACTGCCAGCTCTACCTTCAGCATGTGTCCAGAATCTAGCCATTTATCATCACCTTCACTGCTACTACTTTGGTCCAAGTTACCATCATATCTCACCTGTATTACTGCCACAGCTTCCCAACTACATCTACCGCAGGGTGTCATTGCTTCTGCCTTTGCCACGCTCATCCTCACCCTCAGGTTACTCTCATAATAACAGCCAAGATCATCCCTCTAAAGCCTAACTATGAATAAGCCACTTTTCGGCCTGAAACCTTGCAGTGGCCCTGCATCTCACCAGAAAGAAATTAGGTCCTGACGATGGTCTGTAAGAATCTACACAATCCATCCATTTCTCTGTCTTCTCTTTACCCGTCTGCTCACTCTGCACCCTCTACTCTGGCTTCCTGTTCCTTGAATACCCCAGGCATGCTCTGGGCTTAGTGTTTTACAGCTTTTCCTTCTCCCTGGACCAATTTGCCCTCAGATAGTACATGGTTTGCCCCCACACCTCCTTCAAGATTCTGCCTAAATGTCATCTTCCCTTACCATCCTTTGAAAAAATGACACTTCCCCTCTCCCCCCACCCCAGCATTTCCTCCCTAATTTTCCTTCCCTAATTTTCCTCAATACAGTTAACTTCTAATGTACCATGTAACTTACATTTTCTTTTGTGTATTTTCTGTCCTCCCTGATCAGAATATAAGCTCCAAGAACTGAGGAGTTGAGGGCAGGGGGTAGAAATGAAGAGCTCTGTTTTGTTCACTATTCAACCATAGAATCTAGTATGATAGCACGTAGCAAGCATTTGGTTACTACTGATCAATTAATTAGTAAATGATAAGATAAATATCAGGTTGAAGGGTAAGGAGCAGAGGGTACAATTTTGGGCAAAGGAACTTGCTTTGTATCCTGCTCGTCATCCCCAGAGGCATCTTCTTTCTCTGACAATACAGGAGGTTGGTTCAAGGTATGTAGGTCTTCTAGGTAACCAGGCTTCTGTTTTAAAAGAAATGTTGGAGATGACCCGGCACTAAGTAAGGTTCTTAGGCAGAAAAAACAACTGAAGAATGGAAATGCTGCTGCTTTTTCTATAATTATTTCTATAATTACTCGGTACTATGTGGCTCCCACCCAGAAGGCCTGAGTCAGAAGCCAAGTAGTTCCTTTCTCTGCTCTAGAGACATAAGTCGGCAGAACTCAGGGAATGAGGAGAAAGTGCAAGGGAGATAATATGTGATGCTTTCCCTTCCTGTCTCCTCTTCGTGATTCCCTCAACATCTGAGGCCTTCACGTCCCTCGCTTCTTCCCCTCTTGCCATTTGCTACCTCTGTGTCTAGGAATGGGCAGGCAGTGCTTGAAATAGATTAGAGGATCCTTTACGCTGGGAACCGGGATTTTATAAGGCAATTTCAGGTTTTACTAAAGTGTTCAGAGGCATCTGAAGTTTTCACAAATCCCCAGTAAGAATGGAAAATTCAAAGAATTTATGACACAAGTGCACCTTCCGAGACACAATCTGCTGCTGCTGCGCTGATTACACAGGTCAGAGAGCAGGGAGGGACCCATCACCACGGCTGGTCAATTGGGCAGAGAAGGAACCAAGAATGGGACCTTAACACTGTTCAACTGCCTGGCCAGGACGGCTCCCTTTCTGAATACACCCTCAGTCTGTTTGCACAAAAGGGGAATGCTAGAACAACTCTAGCTAATCTTTTATATTCTCTTCTTTAGGTATGTACTTCAGCACCACATCAAACACAGCACCTGCAGAAAGAAACTATATACAGTCAGCAAAGATGTTTAGATTTCAGTGCACTTTTACTTGCTTCCTTAGAGAAACAGTATGAGCTATATCTGACCCAAGCGACTCCGTACAAACTTGAATTACAACACGCAGAAAACCTAGCATGTAAAAAAAGTTCAATGTAAATTAAAAAGTAACTGTTCCCTGGGAAGAAGATAGGCTGATGTGAACTGTGAATCTTTTTTCAAGAAAATCTACAAATGAAGACATTGTTAAGGAACTTGACAAATAATAAATAGTAATACTAATACAAATCAAGACATCTTCTTAATCAGAGTTGATATATGCAACTCAAAAAAATGGTCATTCAGGGATTTCTCTATCTCACTGACAGGGCAAAGAAGGCATAGTTGAGCAAAACAGTCAAACGTAACTTCTGACTCAGGGTGAATCATCTTGACAAGATAAAAGAGACAATCTTAAAGCTAAACAGAAGGACCATCATCTTATTTTAGTGGTTTCCCAGGCCACTGGGCATGACCTATATTTTCAAAGTTCTGCCTCTGTTAAAGACTCCAGCGCTCAAGCAGATAGGCAAATCTACTCTCATTCCTAGATTCACCTTGAAAGAGTCTATCAAAATACAGAGATCAGCAATTTTTTCTCCTGAATTTTGGGAAAGTGCTGCCACTCTTGCTCTGGGAATATTAAAAAATATTCCCAGAGCAAAGTTCTGGAGAAAAAGAGAATCCTCCCCTTGCACTTGGCTTAAACTGGACAGGTTCTTCACCCTGAACATTATCAAATCTTGACTCTAACTTGGGCAGGAAGATTGGCTGAAAAAGATTTTCTGCCTTTGAACAGAAAGATTGTCCGACGCTAGAATAGTCTGTAGAACTTCACAGTTAAGTTCAAATTGACCTTCTTGAGGCCTAAGGAACGTCTCATTGTCAGGTAGAAGTGGTTTTGGCAAACAGGTAGACTAGTCAATGGTCACGTGGTCTATGTTCAGCATCACGTTATATACTTCGATACTTGAAAACTTTTCTAACACCAGGTTAAGGAATTCTATCCTCATATCCCATTTCCTTCATTGCAATTATAATCATTGTAATTGACTGTGTGACTAAATCTCTGTTCACTGCCTTACCCAAGGCACTTAGAAAAATGCCTAGCAAATAAAATTCATTATAAAAATAATCAATGGATGGATAAATGGAGGATGGAGACAGCTTCTCTTCACTCATCCCCTTATTCACAGTGGTAATTGAGTTGTCATTTTAAGGATCTCTAATAAACTGAAAAGTTGCTGAGCTCAGTTTTGAAGCAAGATCGTTATCACCTACATCCTCAAATATGGAGATAAAAGTTCCTTCCTCCGTCTGTGCTACCCCCTCCAGAACAACCTAGACTTATGGGTTTATTTATTACAGTATATACCCTTCTGTGTTGGGAATGCTCACAGCAAGTCCCTGGTGTTCAAATATAAGACATTCCAGTATTTTCTACTAAAATCATTTGGGTGCCATGGTGGAATGGAACAAACATGCACCACGGTTTTCTTGAAACCAGAGATTTGAATGTACCTTGCTCTTCTACACTTTATAATTAGTGGGGGATAGTACTTATTTTTGAGCCTCGGTTCCTCCATGTACAACTATGAGGACATCATTGTTAATGAATTGAGAAGATCAACTGAGATATTTAAGGAAGGGCTTAGCAAGTATTATAGACGCTTAATAATTCAAGTAACATCAGCAAGCCATACTAGGATTATGCCCTGTTACCGAAAGATGCCATCAGCTAGTATGTGGGTTTCATTTTCCACATTTGTAACTGGGTACCTATGTTATCCCTCTGGAACAACATCAAAATCAGGTAATTCCTGGAGCTCAAAAGTCATTCAAAGAGGAGGTTCAAGAAAGTCAAATCTAGGGGCTATGAAGGTCTTGAGTTCACGCTGTTGAAGGGGAGTATCAAAGGGCAGCAGAGGGCTTCCCTGGTGGCGCAGTGGTTGAGAGTCCGCCTGCCGATGCAGAGGACACGGGTTCATGCCCTGGTCCGGGAAGATCCCACATGCCACGGAGCGGTTGGGCCCGTGAGCCATGGCCGCTGAGCCTATGCGTCCGGAGCCTGTGCTCCTTAACGGGAGAGACCACAACAGTGAGAGGCCCGCGTACGGCAAAAAAAAAAAAAAAAAAAAAAGAGCAGCAGAGACGGACTCTGGCTGTAGGCACCAGTAACAGGAGGTATGTCCCAGCAAAACAAAATTTAAAGTCCCACACACCACACATGCCCAAAATTCAACTAAATGATGCAACGTTAACTGAAATGCTTAAGAGAGGAGGCCGTGAAATAAGACATTGAAAATTAGATTTTGGCTCCACCATTTATTGGTTGGGTAGTGTTGGGCAAGTCACATAACTAACCTGAACTGAACTTCTTCATCAGAAGAGACACAGGGAATAATCATGGCTGTTTTGCTGTGTCGTGTGAGGAGTAAATAACAGGGCAAGTCCCTACCCTACGGAAGGCACTCAATAAAGATCTGAAATGACATTAATTCTTATTCTATATTGTGAAGGCTTGACCTGAGAGTGTGTCTGAGAGCATGCAGTTGATCAATATACCAGTTTGTATTTATTGTTTAAATCCTCTTCGTGTAGGGGAGCCTGTTTTTAAAAATAAACACTTGACTTTGCACCATAAGACTGGGATCTCTGAGACAGATGAAGCAGCCCAGAAAAAGTATGACAAATGTTGATGATCCGGGTGCCTCCATGGGTAGCCAGGATGTTTAGTGCCTGGAAGGTACCAGAATCACACATCGATATCAGTGCGCTATCTTTAAAGGGTTGCTTAGCAGCCTCTTTCCTGGAGAATGTGTTCGGGAGGTGTGGGAGACCTCACAAGTTGTGTATATTGAACACCTAAAAGAGAAAATGTTACTGTAACAGTTTAACAAAACGACAAAATCAAATGCAAAATAATGTGTAATAACATAGTGCTTTTTGCCACGATAAAGTGTGACCTAGAGTTGATATTTTCCTTAATTTTATTCTTGTTTATACAAATATTAGCTCAAGATTAGAAAAATGTGGTTACCTTTTACAGACTCTGTTAGAAGATCAAAGAGAGAGTTTTACATATCCAAATAAGAAACAAAATAAATAGTGAAACACCTTGATAACCACCCTGAAATGAGCACAAGCCTAGATAACCAAAATTCAGTTCACATTTGGTTCTGTAAAGGCTGTACGTATGCTTACAAATATATTTATATTTGTATATTTTTATTTAATAAGATTTATATGAGAGTAAATGTTATAAATTTAAAATACACTATATGTAATCATATTTAATATTTGAGATAACATTCATCATATTGAAATATGTTCTATGTTCACAATATTATACTATTGTACTGCAGTAGATTAAATTAAGCACATTTAATACCCTGAGAACGCACAGCTCTTCACTCATACAATGGAGGAAGGTCTGATTGTCGTTTTGTCCCACTCTTCATTCCTTCCATCTCCTTATTCTATATATGTCTGAAGAATGCATTTCTCAGACATTCATAAAGAGCCATCTTACAACCATGCTTATTTCTAAACATGCTGCTTCACACCTTCTATGGGACAGGTTACCAGCGTTAATATAGAAAACCCTTGGGTTTGCTATAATTCTAATAATATTAAAAGGATAGATTTAAACCACTATTATGATCAGGTGTTAAGCCTAACTATTCACAAAAATCACACCTTCCATACATGACAAGACTCCTCTTGGTTCAAAACAGGCTTCTAGGGCTTCCCTGGTGGCGCAGTGGTTGAGAGCCCGCCTGCCGATGCAGGGGACACGGGTTCGTGCCCCGGTCCGGGGGGATCCCACGTGCCGCGGAGCGGCTGGGCCCGTGAGCCATGGCCACTGAGCCTGCGCGTCCGGAGCCTGTGCTCTGCAACGGGAGAGGCCACGGCAGTGAGAGGCCCGCGTACCGCAAAAAAAAAAAAAAAAAAAAAAAAAAACAGGCTTCTAAATATGACTTCTTCAAAAAGCCCCGTATGTTAAATAATGCTTAATTCAGCAAAATGTTTCTGGTATAAAAACATTTATGGAAATTACCATAATTATAATAATTTGGGGGATACTTACAGCTCTATAAAAACTGCCATCGGACCGTTGGCCTAAGTAACCCAAGAGCAACGTATCATGGGCATCGGTAGATGTAAACACAATGTATTAAGGTTGTGAGTCATGAATGGTGAAACCTCCCTCTTTGGAAATTTAGTAAAAATGTGTTGTGAATAAAGTCTACAAAGAACGAGGAAAGTGGTCTTGTACATAATAATTGGAAAGCATCATTTTTAATAAGCTGGAAAAATAGAATAAATGCCTGTGCTGCCATTCTACTGGGTGGAATTCCTAAGATCTGGAACTCCTGCTGACAACCATGAGGTCCCTAAGAAATGGATTATGAGATGGGAGGGAAGAGGAACTAAGTAGCCAGAATGGGCTCTACTCCATCCTAATCACCCTTTTTATTACCCCACAAGCAATTTCTGGGATTCTAATATATAGGATGATCATATGTCTTAGCTTGGCTTGGACAGTACTCGTTTATACCTATGGTCCCAGTGTAATTACTGATAAAGTTCCCTTTTGTTCTCAGAAGTGCCTTGGCTTGAAATGATAAACTATATGGTCACTCTACCAGTAAGCCATCAGACAAATGACTGACCACCCTTCAGAGTGTTCTGACATTAAAAGGAATGGATCACTTTGTTATCTGTTGCTGTCATTGCTATTATTTAATACCAAGGGAACAGTGTTGGTTTGATGCGGACAGAAATCAATAAAAAGCAATGCTATAAACCTTCAGGAGGGAGAACAGAACCTCATCGTGGGGAGAGGATTTTAGAAGCGAGTAGCATTTTATATTCACTAAGACTCAGTTGACTGTCCGGACTCCATGGCAATACTGTGACTTTGGTTTAGTATTTAACTAGTAAGTAAAATCTGTATCTACAGAATCCATAAGGCAATGGAAGACTCATGCCTCTGCCCTGATTCCTTTTACCTCTACAAAATGTAGGAATTGTTATTATTCAATTGTTCAATCCACAAACTTTCATTAGAAATCTATTACATTTTAGCCCTCTATTTGTCACTATGGCATTTAGAAGGGCCATGGTACTTGCCTTTAAACAGTTCATATTTTAATTGATGATTCAAGACCAAAACAATCAACTGATAACTAAGTATAAAACTATGTGGCAGTAACTCTTACAAGTAATTTTAAAGGAACAGAGTATTGAGCAAAGGCCTATTGAAGAATAAAGTCTTGACCTCAGGCCTAATGGATGCAGAGGGCTCCAAAAGATGGAGAGGAAAAGAATAATTGTGGGAATGAACATATGTACAGATGTCAGTGGCTAAAATTAAATTTGTTTTGAAAGAAAATTTTTTAAAAAACAGTTGACTAGATATGGTGGAGCCATTTTCCAGAAACGTTAGAAAATTTAGGTAGGAGGTAGGAGTATTTAGACTTGATGTAATATACGGTATCAATATTAAAAATCATCCAGTGTCTGCCATTTCCATTTTAGTAAAGGTTTTCCTATACTGCAATATGAGACCATGTCAACATGATGAAAGGTTCTAGAGAAGAAAAATATCCAGCCTCTTGTTACTTACAGTTCTCAAGAACAGCTGCAGTGACTAAAACAAAAAAAAAGTGGTCCAATAAACTATGTATTAATTTATGATTCAAATATTTCAGAAAATTTCTTTGAATAACCAAAGAAAGATCTGTCCTGAATCCAAGCTCAAATCTCCCAATTCCTTTTCTCTTACTTCCCAAGACCAAGTACTTAGATGGTAACTTCAGGATTCAAGTGTTTAGACCCTTTCAAATACGCAAAGGTTATCACTCTAATCCCCTGTCTTAACCTTCTCTCACCACTGCTTTCATCAAGACTCACTTGTTCCATGAAGGTATTTCCAAGTAAACCTCCCTGCCTCCACTCACTCAAATCACTCCTTTAAGATAACTGCCAACCCTTCCTTCCCAGATCCATGAATACTTAATTACTGCTATCCAGAAAATACTAATTGATGATAGGCATATTTTAGTATGTGAATGTGTCTTCTCTTTCCTCTTTTAGGCTGTGATCACTACAAGGGCAGGAAACTATCTTCTATTTTCTTGCAACCATCATTATGTATTATTATTTACCATTTAATGAGAAACAATAGTTCAATGTAGAAGAATATGAATCAGTTTCTCACAGCTGAAAGCAGACAATGACCACAAAAAATAGAAGCATTAGTACAGCCAAAGGGATTAAAAATAAGAAAACTAACTATATGTAAAATTTTGAATCGAAAAAATAGTAAGAGAAAATAGACTCTCTAAATAAATGGGCAGGCTTGAAATCTGTGACGACTCAACAATGACTAAAATACTAAATTCTTCTTTTTTTGCAGTAAGCCAAAGAGCAGTGGACAATTAGGAAGTAATGGAGACACTGCTAAAATAACTATTGATGCAAGGCTGTTAAGAAAACACTCAGAACTACTGAACATTTACAAATAAGGAGTCCCCTGGTAGAATTATTGAACATAGTGTAATGGGACAAACTAGGGGTAATAATCAGATTTTTGAAAGTGAAATTCGAGGGCAAAGGGAAAGCAGAATGTTGTAACATTTTTGAAACAGAATTACTGAACCAGTGTACCAAAGAAATAGTGGATGAGTGCCAGCCCTACGTAAAACTATTAAATAGTCCAAACTTGTTTCCAGGACCACCTTCAACTCCTTTCCATGGCCATCCTTTATCCACTGCCCCTTTGTCCTGACTCAACACCCTGACCAGTGCTTTGCAGCTGTCCTGGCTAACCAGGTTACCAAAGGTAACTTCCTCTCCAGGCTTATCATTCTTTGCCCAGACCTCTGTTTTCTGCTAAGATAAAAGCTAGGTATGTTGTTAAACTAATCAATGAAGGTTAACGTAGTTTACGCGTATGTGGTCAGTTAATTTATGACAAAGGAGACAAGAATATACAATGGGGAAAGGACAGTTTTCAATAAATGGTGTTGAGGACATCAGCCTATGTATTAGTACCCCAGAATTTGCTAGACAGATACATGCAAAATAATGAGTACAATATATATATATCATATACAAATACACCAAAAACAAAAATTACCTGAAAATCAATTAAACACCTAAATGTAAGACCTGAAACCATAAAACTCCTAGAAGAAAACATAGGTGGTAAGCTCCTTGACATTGGCCTTAGTGATGTGTTTTTGTAAATCTGACTCCAAAGAAAAGTCCAACAAAAGCAAGAATAAACCAGTGGGGCTACATCAAACAAAAAAGCTTCTGAAAACTGAAGGAAACTATCAACAAAATGAAAAGGCAACCTACTGCATGGCAGAAGATATTTCCAAATCACATAACCAATAAGGAGTTAATACCCAAAATACATAAAGAACTCATAAAACTCTATAACCAAAAGAGATGTGATTTAAAAATGGGCAGAGGATCTGAATAGACACTTTTCCAAAGATGACATACATACAGCCAACAAGCATATGAAAGGATGCTCAACATCACTCACCATCAGGGAATTGCTCATCAAAACTACAGTGAGATATCACCTCGCACCCGTCAGAGTGGCTATCATCAAAATAACAACAAATAACAAATGTTGGCAAGAATGTAGAGAAAAGGGAGCCCTCTTGCACTGTTGGTGGGAATGTAAATTGGTGCAGCCACTATGAAAAGCAGTATGGAAGTTCCTTAAAAAATTAAAAATAGAACTACCATATGATCCAGCAATTCCACTTCTGGGTATTTTTCCAAAGAAAACAAAAACACTAGTTCAAAGAGATATATGCATCCCTAGGTTCACTGCAGCATTACTTACAATAGCCAAGATACGGAAGCAACCTCTGTGTCCATCTATGGATGAACGGAAAAAGAAGATGTGGTATGTACACAGAACGGAATATTAGCCCCCCAAAAAAGAAAGAAACCTTGTCACTTGTGACAACACAGATACCTAGAGGGTATTAAGCCAACTGAAATAAGTCAGACAGAGAAATACCACACTATTTCACTTCTATGTGGAATTTAAAATACAAAACACACAAAATAAAGCAAAACCCAGACTCAGATACAGAGAACAGATTCATGGCTGCCAAAGGGGAAGAGGGTTGGTGGGGGGGTGAGGGGTAGGTAAAATGGGTAAAGGAGATCAAAAGATACAAACTTCCATTTATAAGATAATTAAGTCATAGGGAAGTAATGTATAGCCCACATAATACAGTCAGTCATGCTATCTTAATTTGCAGGGTGACAGATGGTAACTATACTTACCGTAGTGATCATTTCTCAAGGCGTGTAAGCGTTGAATCACTATGCTGTACACATGAAACTAACATAATATTGTATGTGAATTATACTTCGATAAGAAAAGGTTAACCTAGTTTAATTCAATATTCTGTTTAGTGGCTCTGCATGTCAGGCACTGTGGAAGAGGCAGAGCCGTATATCGGAGAAGCACAGTCCTCTCAGCATTATACAGCTGCACGGGGGGTGTGCTCACATCTAATACAGGCTCCTGAGAAAGTGGTTTAAATTTTTCTACCATAATTCAAGGTTTTTGCTACAGATTACTGACACTGCACCCAAAATGGCTACTGTTATATAGTCTGGCCTAATAAGGTTTGATTTTGTTTTCTTCTTGGCAAGATGCTTAGTCTCATCGCAGATCCCACCTAGCGTCCTTTCCCTATTCCTTGCTCTTCACAACCTCCCTAATTACTCCATAGCTTGCTGGTCTTACACTCACTGTTGTTTTATTTTTATCATCTATGCTATGTCATTATGCTATGACCCTGGGTAAAAGAAGTAAGTCAGAAAGAGAAAAGCAAATACCATATGCTAACACATATATATGGAATCTAGAAAAAAAAATGGTTCTGAAGAACCTAGGGGCAGGACAGGAATAAAGACACAGATGTAGAGAATGGACTTGAGGACACTGGGAGGGGGAAGGGTAAGCTGGGACGAAGTGAGAGAGTGGCATGGACATATACACACTACCAAATGTAAAACAGATAGCTAGTGGGAAGCAGCGGCGTAGCACAGGGAGATCAGCTCAGTGCTTTGTGACCACCTAGAGGGGTGGGTTAGGGAGGATGGGAGGGAGACGCAAGAGGGAGGGGATACGGGGATGTATGTATATATATAGCTGATTCACTTTGTTATACAGCAAAAACTAACACACCATTGTAAAGCAATGATACTCCAATAAAGATGTTAAAGGAAAAAAGAAAAAAAATAAAACAGTAAAGACAGCTATGAGCTACACATTTAAATGACCAACACCAGTTTTCGTGACACCCACTTGCCACAACACGATTTTTCTAGGCAAAAGTCCAAGCTTCTTCAAAAATGACCAAAAGTCGTTCTGAATATGAGAGATGGACCGATGGCAAAGTGAACACTTAAAAAGGAAGCTTTTCATGACAAAGTTAGGCAAACAGCTAAAATGGAAAGATAGATTTAAGTGGGAAAAATTTTTGAATAGTAGTATAACAGATACAAAGCTCTTGTAGAACTAGAAACAGCATCATCAAGCTGTTTGAAGACGATTTTTTGGTTGTCCTTTGAACTTGGGAAATCTCATATGCAAAGTAAAAGATGATTCTTCAGAGAAACAAAATGCATAGTTATTCTCTACTTCAAAATAGATGTACTCGCTCAAAGGACAACTTCATTCTAAGGCAATCAACTAAGCAAAAGGTTTCACTACATTTCAGCTCTATGGACAAGCTACGAGAGAAAATTGAAAAGCATGGTCCCTTCCCTCCAGTAACTTACAGTACATTCAACAAACTTTTGCTCTGGCAAACCAATGCACAAGTAATTCACTGTAGAACTGTATTAACTATATATACTATGAAGAGATAAGCATAGTTCCATTAATAGATCAGTTTTTACCCTATATGTATAAAATGGATAAATGAACAGATTATGCTACTGGGATCAGTTTGAGGGGTGGGGAGGCTCTGAGGAACTAGAGCTAACCGAGGAGTGTATTCCATGTTCAAGAAGGTGCCAGAGCTGAGGCCACAGGCAGGAATGGGAATGGGACAGGGAAGGTGTACTTATAAGTGGCCAAGGTAACAGAACAATTTCAAATGGAGGGAAAGGTTGGAGGGCGTGAAGAGCACATGCACATTTCTAATAATCATCTGTTTACTCTCTAAAAAAGAAATCCTGAGGACAAATTTATTTTACTATAGTAATAATTAAATTATTCCGGGGTAATAGTTTCACAAGCTTAACAATATGAATACCCACAATAACAGCAGGAAAAATAATATGACTATAATTGACTCAGCCATATTTTATATTAATGTGTATTCCTTCACTTTCTTGATCCCATCACTCTTTTTCCTTCTTTTTACTCCTCTTAGTCTCATCAGCTTTTGTCTCGTTGGTTCACACCTCCAAGTTTCTCTTTGAACTCCAGATTCTTAACCACCATCTACCTATTTGCTGAGATTTTTCTGATTTCAATCTTCTCTGATCTGCGGATCCTTCACTCATTAATGGCCAAAATGCATAGCTTCAATATTTTAACTATGCAACATTCACGCAGAATGCTGGCCTAGGAAATAGGCAGGTGTTCCACACCTGTATTGAGTACTCTAAGCTGTATGTTGGTCTCTTTTCTTCTGCCATTATAATGGAGTCCTAAAGTGCCATTTGACCTACATATGGTTGGTGACAGCCTAGAAGATACCAATGATTCTCCAATGCCACGTACTCACATACTAGTTTTTTAAAAAAAAAAAAAAGACATCGCAAGATATACTGCAGTGTTACCTGTATCTTTATTAACATTAGCCTCATCCATGATTTACATAACAATCCACTACCCATTCAGAACCTGTTTACATTGCCAATCTTTTTGCCTTTGGATATAACAAATTTCTTCAGTTCACTTCTTGATGATTAAAGAAGCTCTGTGGTGGTATGGAAAAGGAACAGAACTTGAAGTCAGAAAAACCCATGCTTGAATCTTCACCTTCCACTGTTTTATGAACTTAGGAAAGCCATTCAGATTACCTTCCCCTGTGTCATCTGCAAACCTACTAGAACAAAAAAATTGCTGTACTTTTACCTTGTAATTGTAATATCAAATGAGATAAGAGCATTAGAACATTCAAAAATTTTGATCAACACATTTGTGTTTCTTCTAAGCTTTGATACTTGCTACCTAATTTGTAGTCTATCCTCATTGGCCTTCTCTAA
Organism: Aethalodelphis obliquidens; assembly: GCF_003676395.1. Classification (NCBI taxonomy): domain Eukaryota; kingdom Metazoa; phylum Chordata; class Mammalia; order Artiodactyla; family Delphinidae; genus Aethalodelphis; species Aethalodelphis obliquidens. Next base: position 63,980,309 of record NW_020837945.1, read on the forward strand.
ATATTTTATAGATTTTTGTCGTTTTTCTTTCAAGATGCAATGACCAAACAGACTTCAATGCCCAGAAGAGAGCCTGACACATACTGGGCACTCAATTAGCATTGTTTGACAAATGGACTAAATAAATCACATTATGAAATATCATTTAATTCAAGATTAATGTTTCTGTGTATTTATTTTCAATGCACTTATCTGTCAATACTCAAAGGTTATCTCAAAGAATGGTCTATAAAAACATCTGTATCTTTTATAAGACAGATAACTCAATTTAGTTTTCTTTATAAGTATGACTTTTATTATTTTTTCTTAAGTGAATTACCTTTCATTGCCCACACTGAATATCATCTACCACTTTTCTGCCCACTCATGCAGGCTGGCAAATTCTCCCTGCAGTTTATCTCCATCTGCTTGGCATTTTACTACCTGGAAGAGCTTAGTGTCATCTGCAAACTTGGATAATTCACCATACATTCCCTTTTCCAAATCATTTATGAAAATGTTAAATAAGACAGGTTCCAGGGCCAATCCCTAAGAAACCAAACTGCTTTTTACTTTTCCATCCAGAGGAGCTCTTATTTATCTCTAGATTATGTTTTTCTTTCCCCTTGATAAAATAAGCTTTGTACAATCACTATATACGGATATACGTATATGTTTCTTCCGGGTATTAAAGCTACTTGAACTTTGGGGCTATAAATTACAGGCATACCTCAGAAATGTGGCAGATTGGATTCCAAACCACAGCAATCAAGCAAATATCCCAATAAAGCAAGTCACATAAGTTTTTTGGTTCCCCAGTGCATGTAAAAGTTATTTTTACACTGTACTGTAGTCTATAAAGTATGTAATAGCATTATGTCTAAAAAATGATGTATACACCTCAATTAAAAAAAATTTATTGCTAAAAAATGCTAACCATCATCTAAGCCTTCGGCAAGTCATAGGATTTTTGCTGGTGGAGAATCTTGCCTCTATGTCGATGGCTGCTGACTGATCACAGGGGTGGTTGCTGAAGGTTGGAGTGGCCATGGCAATTTCTTAAAATAACATAATAATGAGGTTTGCCACATCAATTGACTCTTCCCGTTCATGAATGATTTCCCTGTAGCATTCAATGCTGTTTGGTAGCATTTAAGAACTTCTTTCAAAACTGGAGTCAATCCTCTCAAATTCTTCTGCCGCTTTATCAACTAAGTTTACATGATATTTGAAATCCTTTTTTGTCATTTCAACAGTCTACACAGCATCTTTACCAGGAGTACATTACAACTCAAGAAGCCCCCTTCTTTGCTCATCCATTAAAGTTGTATCCTGAGGTTGCAGCAATTAAGTCACATCTTTAGGCTCCCACTTCTAATTCTAGTTCTCTATTTCCACCAGATCTGCAGTTACTTCCCCCACTGAAGTCTTTTCTTGAACTCTTCAAATTCATCCATGAAGGTTGGAATCAACTTCTTCCAAACTCTTGTTAATGCTTGTATTTTGACTCCCCATGACTCACAAATGTTCTTACGGGCTTCTAGGATGGTGAGTCCTTTCCAAAAGGTTTTCAATTTACTTTGCAAAGATCTATCACAAGAATCACTACAGCAGCTATAGCCTTAGGAAATGTATTTCTTAAATAAGACTTGAAAGTCAAAATTACTCCTTGGTCCATGGGCTGTAAAATCGATGTTGTATTAGCAGGCAGGAAAACAACATGAATCAGAGCTGCTGGATGACCAGGTGCATTGTTAATGAGCAGTAATATTTTGAAAGGAATCTTTTTTCTGAGCAGCAGACCTCAACATTGGGCTGAAAATACTCAGCAAACCATGTTGTACACAGATGTGCTCCATTTATAGAGCACAGGCAGAGTAGATTTAGCATAATTCTTAAGGGTCCTAGGATTTTTGGAATGGTAAATAAGCATTGGCTTCAACTTAAAGTCACCAGCTGCATTAGTCCCTAGCAAAAGAGTCAGCCTGTTCTTTGAAGCTCTGAAGCCAGGCACTGACTTCTCCTCTTTAGCTATGAAAGTCTTAGATGGCATCTTCTTCCAGTATAAAGCTGTTCTATCTACACTGAAAATCTGTTTAGTATTGGCACCTTAATTAATTATCTTAGCTAGATCTTCTGGATAACTTGCTATAGCTTCTACATCAGCACCTTGCACTTTTACGATATGGAGATGGCATCTTTCCTTCAACCTCATGAACTAAGCTCTGCTAGATTCAAACTTTTCTTTTGCAGCTTCCTCACCTCTCTCAGCCTTCATAAAATTGAAGTGAGTTAGGGCCTTGCTCTGGATTAGGTTTTTCCTTAAGGAATGTTGTGTCTGGCTTGATCTTCTATCCAGACGTCTAAAGATTTCTCCATATCAGCAATAAGGCTATTTTGCTTTCTTACCAATTTTGTGTTCACTGGAGTAGCACATTTAATTTCCTTCAAGAACTTTTCTTTTGCATTCGGAACTTGGCTAACTGTTTGATACAAGAGGCCCTGCTTTTGGTCTATCTTGGCTTCTGACCTATCTTGGCTTTTGACATGCCTTTCTCACTAAGCTTAATCATTTCTATCTTTTGATTTGAAGTGAGAGATGTGCGACTCTTCCGTTCACTTGAACTGTCAGAGGTCATTGTTGGGATATTAATTGGTCTAATTTCAATATTCTTGTGTCTCAGAGAATAGGGACACCCAAGGAAAGGAAGAGGAATGGAGGAACTGTTGGTTGATGGAGCGCTTAGAACACACACAACATTTATCAATTTGTCTTATATGGGTGCAGTTTGTGATGCCCCAAAATAATTACAATAGTAACATCAAAGATCACTGATAAAGATCACCAAAAGAAATATAATAATAATGAAAAAAGTTTGAACTATTGTGAGAATTACCAAAATGTGACAGAGACATGAAGTAAGCAAATGCTGTTGAAAAAATGGAGCCAATAAACTTGCTGGATCCACCATTGCCACAACCTTCAACTTGTTTAAAAAAAAAAATGCAATGACTGTGAAGAGCAATAAAGCAGAACACAATAAAACAAGGTATGCCTGTATCCAAAATGTGTTCCTTCCATAAAACTCCTAGGACACAACAAACCTGAGTAGCAATGAAGAAGCTGAACATATAGGACTCTGTACGCTCCAGAGTTAGTTTCCAATAAAAGCATCTCTATTTTTGTCTATTTTATATGTCAAGACATCAATTTGTGGGCAAAAATAAAAATCAGTAAAAAAAAAAAATTATAGCTTTAAAACCACTAATCCAGAGAAAAAGCTCTGAAATCAGAATCCCAATATTTGTGCTTTCCTCTATACTCTTTTATGTACTACCAGTGTATTCTTAGATAAGTCACCTAATCTTATATTCTGCCCCCTAAGCTGAAGAGCAAGGAAAATAACTTCTGCCTTGTCTCTCCTGCACAAGTTTTGAGGATAAAGTGATATAATGTATTTTGCGGTGAACTGTAGCATTCATAAGGGCATAAGATTTTATAGATGGAGGCAGTAGAAGGTGCAAGGTTACCAGCATTGCCAGAGGAAGCATAGTTGAGATATTCAAAGGGGCTGAGCTGGAAAGGGGAACTAAAGATGTCAGGAGGCAACTGATAATGAGAATGAGAGAATAGTGAGGACTGTAATTTTCTATGAGATCAAATATGAGAGATAATGGCCATCTTAACAATATTAAATGTTTCCATCCAGGAGCACAGGATATCTTTCCATAGTTTTGTATCACCTTCAATTTCCTTCATCAGTGTTTTATAGTTTTCAGACTACAGGTCTTTCACCTCCTTGGTTAAGTTTCTTCCTAGATATTTTATTCTTTTGGAGGTGATTTGTAACAGGATTGTTTGAACTTACTCTTTCTAATAGTTCATTACTCGTGCACAGAAACCAGCAGATTTCTGTAGATTAATGTTATATCCTGAGACTTTACTGAGTTCTTTTATTAATTCTAATAGATTTGGGTGGAGACTTTAGGGTTTCCTATATAAAGCATCATGTCATCTACAAATAGTAACAGTTTTACTTCTTTCCTCCCAATTTGGATGATTTTTACTTCTTTTTCTTGTCTGATTGCTGTGGTTAGGACTTCTAATACTATGTTAAATAGAAGTGGTAAGAGTGGACATCCTTGCCTTGTTCCTGAATTTAGAGAAAAGACTTCCAGCTTTTCACTGTTGAGTATGATGTTAGCAGTGGGTTTACCATAAATGTTCTTTATTATGTTGAAAAATGTCCCCTCTATACCCACTTTAATGAGAGTTTTTATCATAAATAGTTGTGGAATTTTGTCAAATGCTTTTCCTGAGTCTACTGAGATGATCATGTTATTTTTTATCCTTCCTTTTGTTAATGTGGTGTATCACACTGTTTGATTTGCAAATATTGAAGCATCCTTATGTCCCTGAAATAAATCCTTTCCGTAGAGTGTTGGATTCTGTTGCTAATATTTTGTTAAGAATTTTTGCATCTACAGTCAAAGGCATGGGCCTATAATTTTCTTTTTTTGTAGTGTCTTATCTGGTTTTGGTATCAGGGTCATGGTGCCCTCATAGAATGAATTTGGAAGTGGTATATCCCCTTCAATTTTTTGGAATTGTTTGAGAAGGAAAGGTATTAGCTCTTCTTTATATGTTCGGTAGAATTCCCCTGTGAACCTGTCTGTTCCTGGACTTTTGTTTGCTGAGAGTACCCAAAGCAGTCTACAGATTTATCCAATCCTTATCAAAATATCCATAACATTTTTCACAGAAGTAGAATAAATAAGCATAAAATTTACAAGGAACCACAATAGACCCTGAATTGCCAAAGCAATCTTGAGGGAAAAAAAAACCCAACAAAGCTGGAGGTACTACCCTCCCAGGCTTCAGGCTATACTACAAAGCTACAGTCATCAAAACAGCATGGTTCTGGCACAAAAACAGACACATAGATCAATGGAACAGAATAGAGAGTCCAGAAATAAACCCACACACCTATGGACAATTAATCTATGACAAAGGAAACAAGAATATACAACACAGAAAAGACAGTCTCTTCAATAAGTGGTGCCAGGAAAACTGGACAGTTACATGTAAAACAATGAGATTAGAACATTTCTTCATACCATATACAAAAATAAACCAAAAATGGATTAAAGACCTAAATGTAAGACCAGAAACCATAAAACTCCTAGAAGAGAATGTACGCAGAACATACTTTGACATAAGTTGTAGCAATATTTTTTTTGGATCTGTCTCCTAAGGCAAAAGAACTAAAAGCAAAAATAAACAAATAGGATCTAATTAAACTTAAAAGTTTTTGCACAGCAAAGGAAACCATTGACAAAATGAAAAGACAACCTCCGGAACAGGAGAAAATAATTGCAAATGATATGACTGACAAGGAGTTAACATTAAAAATACATCAACAGCTCATACAACTCAGTATCAAAACAAACAGACAACCCAATCAAAAAAAAAATGAGAAGACCTGAACAGACACTTTTCCAAAGAAGATATAACAATGGCTAACAGGCACCTGAAAAGATGCTCAACATCATTAATTATTAGAGAAATGCAAATCAAAACTACAATGAGATAACCATTCTGACAGGTGTGAAGTGATATCATCAAAAAGTCTACATATAACAAACGTTGGTGAGGATATGGAGAAAAGGGAACCCTAGTAAACTGTTGGTGGAAATGTAAATTGGTGCAGCCTCTATGGAAAACAGTATAGAGGTTCCCCAAAAACCTAAAAATAGATCTACCATTTGATCCGTCAATTCCACTCCTAGGTATGTATCTGAAGAAAATGAGAATACTAATTCAAAAGGATACATGCACCACAACGTTCATAGCAGTACTATTTACCACAGCCATGATATGGAAGCAATTCAAGTGTCCCTCAACAGACAAATGGATAAAGATGTGGTGTGTGTGTCTGTGTGTGTATGTATATATACACACACACACAATGGAATATTACCCTGCCATAAAAAAGAATAAAATTCTGCCAATTGCAGCAATATGGATGGACCTGGAGAATACCATGCTTATTGAAATAAGTCGGAGAAAGATGAATACTGAATGATACCACTTATATGTGGAATCTAAAAAAATAAAACAAATGTACATAGCAAACAGAAAACGATGCACAGATATAGATAACAAACTAGTGGTTACCAGCAGGGAGAGGGAAAGGGGAGTGGCAAGATAGGGGTATACAAACTACAATGTATAAAATAATAAGCAACAAGGATATATTGTACAGCACAGGGCATTACAGCCATTATTTTGTAATAATTTTAATGGAGTATAATCTATAAAAGTACTGAATCACGGTGCTGTACACCCAGAAACACAATATTGTAAATCATCTATACTTCAGTTTAAAATTTGTTTAAGTAAGACAATGAAAGTAAAGAGACAATGAAAGTAAGAATGCAAAAGAAATGAAAGGAGATTATAGTCAAAGAGTTAAACATTACAGATTAATGTTTCTGAGTAAGGGGCCTAAGAGTGGGTTGCTATAGTGAAGGTGAAGTGAAGAATATAGGATTGAGAAAATCAAGGTCTTGTGAACTAGTGTACTGTAAAGACTACACCCTCAATGTAATAGAGAAGAAAAGAGTGAGTCTGATTCCAAGGTCTTCAAAACTAGAGAAAAACCATCAGGAGATGCATGGATAGCCGTGCTAAGGAGAGTAGAAAGTAACATCATTATTTGGCAAGAACCTCAAAGGAAGACCTCCAGCAGGAGGAGGGAGACAGCATCCTGAGCCAGATGATCATCCATCCTTACCCCATCCATGGTTCATTGACTCCTACGTAAGGATAAACTTTCTACTCCAAGGAGTGCCCAGGGTAAACTTTCTACTCCAAGGAGTGCCCAGATTCAAGCATGGAGATGCAGGTATACAAATAATTCTGTTAAAAGGTTGATAATATGGGAAATTCTGCTTATAAGGGCAAAAGGTTTCCCAAGTGTTTAAGCAGAGAGGTTGGAAGGCGGTGAGGCAGTACAGAGAGCTGTGTAAAGGCAAAAGGAAAGGAGAGGAGAGGTGTGATGGGAAGGGACTCTGTGACCAAACTTTAAGGGTTAAAAGCATGTTTTGATCTGGCAAAAAAAAAAAATATCCTCACTTCTGGTATAGGGGTTTCGATAGTGTCACAGTCAGTATAAGGGCCCTAGATTTCATCTGACCTTGTCTCAGAGAGTGGAAACAGTTTCTTCAAAGTTTACAAAGGGGTATCAAGGGTCCTATTGTTCTGGAAAGACAATGTCTAAATCTAACCCAGATAATATTAAAAGAAATGCTCTTGGACCTTACTGGTGTGTAATTCAGAGATACTTTCTGATATGGGTGATCTATACATTCCAAGTCAACTAAAAGACATCCAAATCACCCGAAATGTTTTGGTTATCATATATATATATATATATATATATATAGGATACATCACACACACACATATATACACAAACATACACTAAGGTCCAGGACACCTATAAACTAATCAGCTTTATCTATTCTAGCCTTGTTCTAAGGCAGTAATAAAATCCCTCTCTTTTAATTTGTGAAGACTGAAACTAGAGGGGAGAAAGTGGTGAACTCAGTTTCTCTTATATAACAAAAAGTCCTCCAGCTTTCCCATTGTTATGGACTAAATTGTGTCTCTCTCCAAAATTCACATGTTGAAAGCCCTAGTCCCCAGTGTGACTGTATTTGAAGATAGAGCCTTTAAAAGTTAAATGAGGTCATGGAGTGGGGCCCCAATCCAATGACTAGTGTCCTTATAAGAAGAGGAAGAAACACTGGCGTGCTTGTACACCTAGAAAAGACCACGTGAGGACATAGAGTGAAGGTGGTCATTGGCAAGTCAAGAAGAGAGGGCTCAAAAGAAACCAACCCTGCCAACATCTTGACCTTGGATTTCCAACCTCCAGAACTGTAAGAAAATAATTTTCTGCTTAAGCCATACAGTCTGTTTTATTTTGTCATGGTAGCCCTAGCCCATGCTCTCATTAGAGCCATTTTTCTTCATGCTTAAAATTGATAAGGAAACTGAATTTCAATGAGGTTAAGGGTGTTTCCCAAGGCCACACTTCTAGTAATCCTGGGTCTGGAATTAAAATCCAGGTCCATGTTACTTCAAAGCCAATGAGTTTTCTGCTGCCACTAGCTTTACTTCTTGCCGCTAGCTTACTGAAAGGACAGCTTTCCCCTCCTCAAATAATAACAACAATTTCTCAAGCTATATATATTTTCTTAAAAGTGATTCCAAAATACATCATTTGAGACCTGGATGGGCTTAGTAAAAAACTGGCCATCGACTTCCCACCTTTACTCCTAACAACAAAAAAGGGATATTTTTAGGATAAAATAAACAAATTGATGTCCTATACTATTTTACAATGCTTTTATTTTCATTTTGTTGTTTTGTTTTATTGTGAACATAAGTCATATTCACTGTAAAAATGGAGGCAGTACAGATATATATAAAATGTTAATGGACAAATGACTTTGGGAGTTTTCAGTTTTTCACTATTACAAAAAATATTCTTCTATGTGTTCTTCGCAATTTCGTGCAAATAGATATTTAAGAATAAACTTGTAGAAGTAAAACTGTTGAGTCAAAGAGTATGTGCATGTTAAGTTTTAATAGGTATTTTCAGATTGTCTTCTAAAACCTCTGAAGCTCTATCCCCAGGCCCTAGTATCACCTCACAGATTTCACCCAGAACAAAGTGCTCTACTAGTAAGAAATGCTATTTCCCACATTTTTCTTTGTAAGAAAGTGTTGACACATCCTGAGCATATATCCAGGACATTTCACGTTGTTAGAACATAAAACATAATGCAATTTAAATGTTATCTGTATTTAGAATTAAAGTTAGTATTAATGAAAAAGAAATCCTACCTTCCTATTATATTAGAAATAATCCATCTCCACAAACCTTGAAGTAGTGAAGGCTGATTCGTCACAACCAATCAATAAGCTTAATAAAAGTGAAGCAGAAATGTGGATTGAAACTGATAAGGCAGTATGTGGCAGACTGTAGCAGACACTATTAGTAACCTGCCCAATATTTATTCTCTCTTCCTCCTATCAACACCTTGATTATGCTCAGGGCAGCTATTTGCCTGCCAGGGTAAAGTCTCACTTTCTAACTCTCTAGTGTGGCCATATGACACAATTCCAGGCGTAGAGAAGGAAACGGGTATCTACTGTGGACGCTAGAAAGGCTTTTGCTTTTGCTGATAGAAAGGATGGGTATCACTTGCACTGACATCTCTCACCCTACCCTTTCTCCACCATCGCCTTCATCTACTTCAAACGTGAATATGATGCATGAAAATACCATAGCCATTTCTGTAAACCTGAAGAGAGATAACATGAGGGAAAGGCTAGGAGAATTGCAGAGATATTAGTCTCCATATTCTCCAGCACAGGCCTCTTGATATTTGACTTAAAATATATATATTTCCTCTTGGCTTTAGCGACATTATTTTGGTACTTGAAGATGTAGATAACCCTAACCATGCATGTGTTACATTAAAAATGTAGATATGGTACAGATACTTTTAAAGTTGAATTCCGATGAACCTTTATTTTAAAGAAAAGAGGTGAATGAAGGCGGTGGGTTATCTCTTTACAAGACTGTTTGTAGCCTTTGTTTGGAAAGCAATATAATAAAAAGAAAAGAGGCTAAACTTTGGAATCTGACATACCTGAATTAACATTTCTGCCATTTGCTACCTCTTGGGGTGGGGAGGGAAGTGTGGTTTCCTCACATATAATTTCAGCACATTCACAACAGTGTTATAGGTTTGTTCTGAAGATTGCATGCGATGATCACATAGTATGTAATCAACACATGTTGATTCTCTTCTTCCATTCAAAACTGATAATTTTTATATAAAAAGGAGCCTTGATCTGCCTCCCAGGAGGTAATACAATTTCTCATTCTTCACTGGTTTATGGAACGCGGGAAATAACAAGAAAATAAGCTGATATAGGGCTTTTTAATCTAAACTACATATTTCAGGGTGTAGTGTAGGGACAATACTGATCAGTTAAGCCCTTAAACCTTATAGGGGTACCTCCCAAGTAACTGAAAAGTACTGCTTATCACGAAAGACTATGAGATTCTGCAAGATCCTGGCCTAGAGCATTAAATTAGGTTCACTCTGTCGCACTTACCAGTGCAGGAAATATAAGGGAAAAGAAAGAGAAATGGTTACCTCTTTGCTATTTAGAACCCCTTAAAAATGACTTAAGGTTTTTTTTTTAAGGATGATAACATGGACTTTTTTAAGAAAGGTGGAAGGTGAATGATCATTCTCATGGCAAAAGGACAAATTCTATAGTTATTCAAGGTTAGCAGTTCCTCTGGTTCGTCTAAAATAAAAGTATGTATTTTCTGGTTGCTTTGCAATTAAGAACCATGTTTGTACCAAAACCCAGTGAATTGCATACTTTAAATGGGTGAATTGTGAGATATGTGAAATAGATATCAATAAAGCTGTGTACAAAAATTAAAATTTAAAAGAAAGAACCACGTGTGTGGAATTTCTTTGGTTAGATTTAGCAAAATGTAATTGGAAAGAAGTAATCCATAATTAATCTATTAAAATATTTCTTAAAGTTTGTTCTAAGAAACATCAGTTCCACAAGATGCTTTGGTAAAGTTTCCTGTGGTTAAATAATTTTGGGAAATATGGTATAATACGTGGTCCCATTGGAGATTTAAACAGTACATTATTATAGGCTCTAAGAAGCCTCCCTCTATGGAAACTATTTAACATTTAGCTGAGCCCAAAGCCCAGAATTATTCCAAATGTCTTTGACCATGAAAGTTGTTCTCCTAGTAATACCTATTAACCTCCTACACAAAGAGTGTAGTTTGAGACACACTTCAGAAATTGCTGATGTCTAGTATAGTGTGGTAGCCATATAATTATAGTGATACCTATAAAAGCAAGAGTAACGTGAAACATATTCTGCTGTCCATTCAGTCTGTCCAGGCAGTCAGATAGATAATTAAGCTGAGATAGACGGCTTACACCCGACCAGATTAAAGGGGAGAGACTGATGTTGAGATTTTCTTTTTCAGCCCTAGATTTGTACACTCTGTTGATTTTACTGTTATTTGGAGGAAAATGTTAGCATACATACACATGTATATACATATATATACATATGTGTGTGTGTATGTGTGTGTGTGTGTATATATATATATATATATATATATATACAATTTAGGGGTATGAAACAGCACTATATTAAACATTTTGAGATTCTTCTCTCTGTAAGGAATTCTGCTGCTAAAAGAAGAGAATATATGACTTTGGTCTTTCAGAGTCCAGTGTGCAAGAAAGAGGAGAGTGGTGAAAAACAATTTTCCAAAACAACATGTTTCTCCTGAAATATAACAACCTCTCAAATGAATAAAGAATACCAAGATGGAAACTTTAGCATTATCTGAAGTGATTAGCTGTGATTTCAATTATTTTTTGAAATCTATGTTTCATCTGAGAGTAAGGTATGGCCAAAGAATATGAAGATTTTACTCAAATGGGAATTACTCAGTAAATTTTGGTGTGGGAAAGCAATTGTATTGCTGTTCAACATAAGATTTTTATTTTATTATTTTATGATATGTAATAATTATATATGGATTATCTATTGTAGGCCAGAAAGCAAGCTGAATAGTGAGAAGAATTCCCTTTATTGTTTTTTAAGAAAAGATTATCATTATCTCATGGGAGTTTGTAATCTAATTAGAAAGACAAGATATATGCCCATCAAACAGGTAACAACACAAGAGAGATATGATTAACTGCCATGATAAATGATGAGTAATAAAGGGAGCAGGTGCTATAAAAGGATTAGAGAAGAAATAAACTTTCACTATTTTCATGGATATAAAAAACCCTAAATTTTAAAAGCAACCTGATTTAAGTGGATTTAACTTGTTTCGATTTTGTATATGTAAGGCTTTATAGAATCGGGACTCTTCTCACCAGGTAGCCAGAGAGAGAACAGAACAGGCAGTTCTGTCCCTGCCATCTGCCAATGGCTCCTGCTGCAAATCAGGCGACAGCATATATATCTGCTACACTATTTGTATTTGCATTGGGGTTGAATATTTTGAGAATGAGATGCAAGAAACTGTGAAAATACCCCGTCTCATTATCTAAACTTTCAGTCTGAGGTCTAGCCATCCCTGAACAATCATGGCCCAGCGCTGAAAGTAAAGATGTATCTACAGAAGCACAAATTGTAACAATAACACTTTGCATTTCTGAAACATCTTCTATTGAAATAGCTCATTCTCAGCACCGTTTACAAGCATTAATTCAACCTCACAAGAGAAATAATTTGCAAGAAATAGGTTAACTGTCTGGTTTGACACAGCACAGTAACTAAAGTCATTACAAAGTACAGGATTTCTCACTGCTAGGCCAGTGCTTTGCCGTAAACAAAAACTATTTGAATTCCTTTTAAAATTTTACTTCAAACACTAACATACTACTATCATAATAAATTATAAAGTCATCAGTATAGATCCAGAAAAATAATCTAAAAAACTTTTCTTATGGCCTCTGTCTTATTACCATCACTCACAATCTTTTCCTGGTAAAGTTTTTCCTGTGTGTCAGGATTCACTGACATGAAAATCATTATTTTGAAGAGAAAAATGTTCAAATGTGGAAAAATGTTCAATGATAGGATGAAAACATATGAGGAAGGTCTAAGACCTCACAGGTAGACTTTTTCATTAAATTTCTCCGGCTTCTTAATGAAATTAGTGATCATCAGCCCATGGTAGACAACAATGGTGGGTCAGACAAAAAATTGGTATCATTTCCCCTCACTAGTGTCCCTACTGGAAGCCAAGTGAAATAATTAGAAGGTCCTGAAACGGACAGGAAAATGTAGCTCTATGAGAGGGAACAGCAAAGAGGGACTCCGACAATTAGCTTCTACACGTGGAAAACTTTATTACTCACCTTTTCCTTCAGTTAAATACATAAATAAGCATTTTCCATAATCAAGGTACAATACTAGGTGTAGAGTCAGAAGTCTTCATAAAAGAAAAACAAATATGCTGAAAAGAAACAGTAACAGAGGTACAAATATATCCATTTATTCAACACATTTGGAGCAACTATAATAGGCAAGACCAGAGTTTCTTGAAAGTAGTGGCGCTTTGCAGGTATCACGGGAAACTTTAGAATTTAGCTGGGGTAGTTTTTGGTTGTCACAGAAACTGGAGGAACTCCTGGTATTTACTGTATAAGTATCCAGAGACACCGGACATACAACATTTAGGACAGTCTCAAAGAAGAACTGTCCCAATCCGGCATGACTTTCAAATAAATATCCCTCACGTGGCTAAGAAACTGGTTTATAATTGAGGTTAGAACCTATCTCCATATTGTATACATTGTACAAGGAGTGATTTACACAGTTTTAATAGATACTGGATTTCCTGAGTGCAAATATATTAATCAAATAAATATTTTATACAATTCGATTGAGAATTTACCAATATATGGTCACTATTTTGGAAAATCCCATCATCAAAGGCTATGCCATGGCGTTTGAGTCAACAAAACAACATGGTGCGTCCTACTGTGTGTGCCATGGCCCAGTGACGCCATGCATACATGTGTGTGTGCCTACTTTATCACGTCTCCTCATGAAGTCATGCCTAAACAGTTACATATTGAAATACATGGCATTTTATTGCCATTAATTACACCTTTTGTCTATTATAGTTAATCACTGACTTTTTAAAAATTATGTGTGTTAGGTAGCTTATATTATATACTAAATTCAATTAAGGATAGTAAAGGTATACTACATTTAGTTGTTATAAATAATAGCACCTATTATTTTTATAAACAGCATTGTATATTATTTGTTATAAATAAGATTGAATATTATCATCAAAAAGGAGGTGAGCCTGTGCTATGCACTAGAGATAACGGGGCAGGGTGTGTGTGACGGTTCTTGTCATCTCATTGCAGATAGTGTGGTTTCAAAAACAAGTATCAAGCCAATAAGCATACAGATACATGTAAGATCACAAAGTCCTAAGCGTTCAAAGGAAACGAATTAAAAGAATAGCAGTGGAGGACGTTATTTGAATGGTATAGAGTCAGGGTAAGCTTCTCTAACTAAAAAGAAAGACCCACAAGATGTCTAGGAGCTATCGAGGGGATACACTCTAAGCAGAGGGCAGAGCATGTACAAATACAGACAATCACTATGTACAAGAGAAGAAAGGAGTTAAACCAGGTTGAAGAATCAGGAAACACACATAGGAAGAAGCAGCTTCTCCATGTCCCCAGTTCTTCCGTGTATAATTCCTCCACCTCCCTAAGTGCATTTTCTTTTTTGTTGTTTTTTGTTTCTTTTTAACATCTTTATTGGAGTATAATTGCTTTACAATGGTGTGTTAGTTTCTGCTTTATAACAAAGTGCATCAGTTATACATATATATATATTCCCATATCTCTTCCCTCTTGCGCCTCCCTCCTTCCCACCCTCCCTATCCCACCCCTCTAGGTGGTCACAAAGCACCAAGCTGATCTCCCCGTGCTACGCGGCTGCTTCCCACTAGCTATCTGTTATACGTTTGGTAGTGTATATATGTCCATGCCACTCTCTCACTTTGTCACAGCTTACCCTTCCCCCTCCCCATATCCTCAAGTAGATTAAATCTCCACAATCAACTTGATGTACCCTGCATTTTCTTTTAAAAGGGATTCCGATTTCTACTCAGGGTCTATTTAATGGACCTCAAACTTCTCCTAAGAAGGAAGAAATATAAAGCATCACTCTGGTTATGTACCTTGCTTAAATGCCTTGAGATAGATTAAAGTATTCTAATATTTTCTCTAGGTGAATGCCATCTGAATTGACAAATTGGGATTTCCACTCTGTACTCCACATTTAGCATGGTCTTGCCTAAATGCTGAAGCAAATGACTTCTTGCCTAAGGGTTTGAAAATAACAAAGTCAAGCAATATGCATCCGGCACTCCCCTTGGATCACTTGATCAAAAAATATATTAAGTAGTGCTGTTTTCATAACTACCACTGTGGGGACACTTCAGTGTTAAGAGAGAGAACATGAGACTAATTCCTATTCTTATAATGCAATCCAGTGAAGAAAATTCACTGAGGAGGATTTGTCTCATCAACTACAAATATACAGGAGGTGACTCCAAACACCCCAAGGCTTGTTTGTAAGTGTTTACACGAAAGGAAACCATCTAGTTCTTGAGGCCAGTTACCTTCCCCTTTTGTAAACTGTCACTCACTTGGGGTGGAGGCATGAGGAAAATGCAGTCAGTTGGAGCCTTTCTATGAATCTCCTTCCTAAGTGTGGAGTAATTCAGAAAAATGGAGGAGAGTCAACTCTCAGGCTCTTACCCAACAGCATTTTTTCCTTCTTCACTACCTCTATTTTATTTTTAACAGAGCCAGAAGGAAACATATCCTTATCTGATTCTGGGTTGGAGAGGGTCTTTAGTGAAAGATTTGACTAGCTATGACATATCTGACATGTAGGCTAACTGGGATAGGGGGAGGGTGTTCCCTATACCCCCTTTGCCACCCTTACCTTCCTTTCATTAGTCAGCTGATCACATTCCTTTTTACCTAATACGTCAGGAAGACAAGAATTAGAACGCTGACTGATTTCTTTGGAAAGGCTGTAAATCTTTACCTCAAAAATTAATCCAAGAGACAAGGAATTGCTATCTCACTTTCCAGGTTGGAAAGAAGCTTCATGGTGGGCTCTAAAACAGTAATTTTGAGTTGTAGATCATACAGGTCTTGGAAAAAATCTTTGACTTAAATGGGTCAGGAATGTGTTTTTGAAAATATTCAAAAACAAAAACTAAATAAAATATTTCTGCTTCAGGAGAACCTCCATAAGATATAGTTCTTTATTTTCAGAAATTGTGTTGCATTGTGTTTAACATTTGTGAAATGTGAAGTATAAACTCCAAATTTCTAGTCTATAGCCTCAATGTGGGATCAATAAAATAGCACACAGACACCTGTAGATCCTGGGGAAAAAGTTACACCAAACTTTAAGAGGTTCTACGATATTCCTTAAGGTATATGTAAAGATAGGTGTGTGAATCTATGTACAACATGTCAGGGTCAGTCTACTGCTGCTTAGAAAGACTCTGGGCTTGAACGTTTCTATTCTCAATGCAGAACCTTGATAGTATTTTTTTTTTTTTTAACCCACATTTGTTTATTTATTTTTGGCTGTGTTGGGTCTTCGTTTCTGTGCGAAGGCTTTCTCTAGTTGTGGCAAGCGGGGGCCACTCTTCATCGCGGTGCGCGGGCCTCTCACTATCGCGGCCTCTCTTATTGAGGAGCACAGGCTCCAGATGCACAGGCTCAGTAGTTGTGGCTCACGGGCCTAGTTGCTCCGCAGCATGTGGGATCTTCCCAGACCAAGGCTCGAACCCGTGTCCGCTGCATTAGCAGGCAGATTCTCAACCACTGCGCCACCAGGGAAGCCCTGTGATAGTAATTTTAAGTCCTAGGTTGCAACATTCCTAGACAATGTCTTAGCTGGAAATCTACATTTGGATTGTATATATTCTATCTGGTGACACGGAAGTTAGAATGCAGACTTTGGGATTAAGATGCAGATTATGTGGTCTATAGGTTGGTAATGAATAAAGGCCGAGAGAGAAGACTATTCAAGTTTCGTGTTAACAAGACCTTCAACCCACAGTGGCTTCCTAAAACCACTGACTCAGAACATTTCTTTGGAAAGAATCCAGTAGAAATTGAGGCCTCTATCTGCTTTGCCTCCCGATGTATTCTTTCCTTTCTTACAAGCAAAACCTTGCCAACACCATGAATATGAGTCCAAATGTTTCATATCTTCTGTACCACAAACCTATAAGGCTCTTGGTCTCTCATATTGTAAATGTGCATTATTCTAGAAAGAGTCCTAATATTCACGTTATTGGGAGAGGATCATCACCCGAAGAGAGGGCCAAACAAAATGCTCTATAAAGCACAGCTTCTGGGCTTCCCTGGTGGCACAGTGGTTGGGAGTCTGCTTGCTAATGCAGGGGACACGGGTTCGAGCCCTGGTCTGGGAGGATCCCACATGCTGCGGAGCAACTAGACCCTTGAGCCACAACTACTGAGCCTGCGCGTCTGGAGCCTGTGCTCCGCAACGGGAGAGGCCGCCATAGTGAGAGGTCCACGCACCACGATGAAGAGTGGCCCCAGCTTGCCACAACTACAGAAAGCCCTCGCACAGAAACAAAGACCCAACACAGAAAAAAATAATTAATTAATAAACTCCTACCCCCAACATCTTCAAAAAAAAAAAAGAAAACCACAGCTTTTCTCCTTAAAAAAAAAAAAAAGCACACCTTCCCTTAGCCATTCCATTCAAAGCTTCATATTAGAAACTTCTTTGCTAACACTGGCGAAATGGGGACGATCTCTCTAACCGTGTATTTTCATTTTATGTTCAGTCAGTCACATAATCATGATTATGCACTCATACAAACACCTAGTTAATCTAAATATTCCAAGCGGACCCCCACATCCAAGGTCCTTCAATATACATGACAGCATTCCTTGAGAGGCTCTGTTAATTCACATTTCTCCACCTTGCTCTTCGTTTGATGATCCCAGGGACTTCCTGAACTAGCTTCAGGCAGTTATTTCTGAGTTGCCTACAACGCGAGCATATCCTTAAGGCTAAATAAAACTGAAAAGCAGCTGCTTAAGATTTTCTGAAATGTTGTGAAAATGCCTATATAATTCATTTCTAGAAATGAGTATGTTAAAACCCATTGTAAAAACCCATTGTACAGAAACCCACCAAAGCACCATCCCTCTGGTCACATTACACTCTGAATTTTAAGATAATGCCCACAAATTTGCTGTAGATGGAGATATTTTTCCAATCTTCAGATTGATCGGATACTTAGAAGAGACATTAATAATGCTTAAAGACTCCTCCCACAAGGATTAACCGCGTAGGGACTGAACAATGATGAAAGATGGCTTTAAAATAAAAATCTTGCCGAGTGCCTCAAAGAAGTCACCGTTGAGATCAGAGTCAAAAAGATGGGTGAAATTTCTCTATCTGCTGGGATGCTTCCACAAGAAAATGTAGCACCTACTAGTATTAGTATTCCAACATGTTTTTCAATATTTCATGTTTCCAAAAGGAAAGAAGAGAAAATTAAATTCCCAAGCTCCTTCCTAAAACTGACACAGGATGCAGTTGTGGCTAATATATTTTTAACAAGATACTGTAAAAAAAATCATCAGTTAACCCGAGACAACAAAGTATACTTTGGTTACTTAATGACAGAAACAAGAAAAATATCTGACAACCCTCATCTTCATATTAAAACCAGATTCATCAATTATTAAATAAGTACCACAGACTTCTACAGGATGTTCATTTCTAAGGATATGGCTTACTGTTGTGGAATTGATGCAGCCTTATCTAGGGACCAATTTTATTCAATATTTTCAGTGATCATCCTGGGAAATCAAGAAAGAACCTTGAAGAAGTTATTAAATACATTCTGCTGTTCTGAAATACTATCCCTGTTCAACAGATGGTAAATGTGTTCAGAGGTCCTAGCTGCAGTAATTCAGGAATTGCTGTATGCCAATCATTCTGCCCCATGAGCAACCACCCTATTAAGATATGCAGGAGATCATGGGCCTCCTCTCAGCCTGCCCAATCATCTGGACTAACAGTCAGCCTAAAGGCACCTGGCTCTGAAGGAAATCTAGCAAAAGAGAAACTTTGTCAGGATCACATATTGAAAAGAATCCTGAATTCAGCTTTAGTCGAAGGACAGTAGTTAGCATTGTATTAGAAAATCCAATGAAGAAAGCATGCACACTTCTTAGGGATGCAACTGGGTACTACGGATCATTCATTTACATATATGCAGTTTAGCAATAGTTTACAATTTACCTCACAATGATGCTACTCTAACTCTGTAGCAAGTAGAACACATCCTGCTTCCAGACCACATTTATCAGCATCATTTCTCAGAGAACTGTCCATATTAATGAGTTCCCAGCACAGAAATTCCAAAATCAACAAAGCTCTTATTCCTGAACTTTAGCCCAGCATCTGAACAAGGGACAGAAGGAAACCTATAGGGAGTTGCTCCATGGTGTGTGTGTGTATGTGTGGCAGGAGGGAGCAGAGACTAGCAAGAAGAGGCAAAATATGCAAAGCAAGGATGAAGCTGAGTAACATGGTTCTTGGGGGGGGGAAGGTAACAAAGATTAACTCCCTTAGAAACAGTGCATTCTGATAGGCTTTTTGCTTTTTCGTTTTTGTTTAGCAAAGGCAGAATGCATGACCTGAAAGAAAAATGAAGGACAAACATTCATTCGTCTACTCTTCTTCTTTGCCTAATACTTTTACACGCTTCATCCACCCAACCACACTGGAGGAAGGGGCTGCACGTAAGGTGTTAGTAGGGCCTTCTTATGAAACAGAGGAGCTTAGGATACAAGTAATTTGGTGAATGACCATACCTGGAGAACAGTTTATCAAATGAGATGGACTTTGAAATGCACTCCCCTCCCACCATGTCTTTCTTCCTCTTGATAGCACTGGCGATATGATGGCAACAACTCTGTGGGCTTTCATCACTAGCAGACAAAACAAGTGTTGAAGTCTGGAACTCCTTTTCCAGGCTTCCTCCTTGCCCCCAACCCCACCTCTTACAGCAGTCATCAAGTCACCGCCAATAAACTCCTCAGATTTTTAGAAATGTGTTTGAAAATCACTGATCTACTCTAATCCAAACAGATGCAATCCAGTCTAACCCAGAAGTTGAGAAAACCTGCCCTAGTACTCATGTACTAGTAAATAGAGGACCAGGATTTATGGTCAGGTCTCCAAACTATTAGTACAATGCTTTGTCTACACCTCAAATTAAAGAAAGGATTAGAACCATGCACAGCTAGATGCTGTGTCTGGATAGGGATGTAGGGCAGCACTATGAAGTTGGGCAGGGAGATCTTTGATCGTATATTGTCCATATTAGGAAGACAATGAAAGAGAACATTTAAAGAACTTACCTAAATTTACTCGGTGAATGAATTAGTGGTAGATGGCTCAAAATCCATGCTTGAACCATTATGCTACTACATTATGCTACCAGCACTATTTACTTATTTATTTATTTAAACATCTTTATTGGAGCATAATTGCTTTACAATGCTGTGTTAGTTTCTGCTGTATAACAAAAGTGAATCAGCTATACATATACATACATCCCCATATCCCCTCCCTCTTGCGTCTCCCTCCCACCCTCCCTATCCCACCCCTCTAGGTGGTCACAAAGCACCGAGCTGATCTCCCTGTGCTATGTGGCTACTTCCCACTAGCTATCTATTTTACATTTGGTAGACCAGCACTATTTAATCCTTAGCAATTTGGTAAGTTCATTTATTTTAATAGCAAAATTTTTTAAAAGCACTATTATCTGTCTACATTTCAGATTTTTCAAGTCTATTCATCTTTTCCTATTTTTTATAATGGGGTTTGAATATAAACCCATGTAATATTCTAATACTTTATTCTTTTTAAAATTCTGAATGATTGAATATCTTATCATAATAATTTTTTTTACTTTAAACTCTTTTTCCTTATTTTTATTGCTTTGGAAATCCTTCCATGTCACAAAAGCCACTATTTTTCCCATTATCTTTTAATGTTTAAATTCCTATCTCATTTGAAATGCATTTGCTACAAAATGGGGAACTATCTTCATTTTTTTCAAATCGTGACCCAACAATCCCTGAATGACTTAACTCAGTTTGAATTGTCTTTCCTTCCCCCATGGATCTGTACTGCCAGTTAAGTAATCTTGGAGAAACAGAATGTTCAGTTTCCTCAACTGCAAATAGGGATTAATGAAAGTATCTCATAGAGCTTGTGTGAGGAGTAAATGAGTTAACACAAATAAAGCTCCGAAGATCACCTGTGCCATGGCAGGTTAAGTATCATGTGAGTGTTAGCTATCTATCATCTTTTAGTATCCTCAAATATCTATTTAGTAAACTTTAGAATAACTGTGGAAAGTTTGAGAAATTATCTGTACATTTGGTTGGAAAAGGCGTAAGATTTGAAAACTAAGGTGTAAAGAACTTACACATTTGTAATATTTATGGAACAATGACATGTCTCCAGTTATAAAAACAGAGAGATGTATGTCTTACACTACAGTTTGTAATTCATGTAAATAATGCTAATCCTCATGACCATCTGTTGCCATAGTTATAAATTTATTTTTCTTTATATATATTATGTGGGATTTTCTGTCATGTGGAAAAAGTACTGTTTTTTAAATATTTATTTTATGTAAGTAGCCAAATATCAAAAAAAACTTACTGTTAATTCCAAACAACGTTTTTTGTAGTTGTTAACTCTCTCAGGCTTCTCCACGTAGTAGTCATCCTTTACATAAATAGAGAACATTTTGTTTCTTCCTTTCCAATAGCCCTAACCTCCATATCTTATTAGCTAAAATTTCCTGGAATACACCAAACAAGATTTATCACAGCAAACACCTTCATCTTGTTTCTTATTTAATAAAAATGTTTCTAGGTTTTCATTGTGAAGAGTGACATTGATTTTCCTTAACTTGCAAGAAAACATAAAGAGCTTAACAATAGTATGTTTTAAATGACATCAAACAGCATTTAGAGATCTGGTGAGATAAACAGTTTTACCCTTTAACCAACAGTAAGATTTAAGAATTTTTTCCATATTAAATTACGCATTCCTAGAATAAACTCTTCAAATCATATATTCTACTTATATATTGATGAAGTTGATCTGTTTTATTTAGAATTTTTATGATTTTGTAGAATTTTTAATTTTTTGCTACTTTGCAAAGTTTGCAGTCATTATGGTATCATGATTATGTAGCTTCATAACAATAGGTAGAGGTATTTGTTTTACCCAGAATTTTATTTTTGGGGGCTTTTAAAAAGTTAATATGAGAATTAACTTTACCTTAGCATTTTCAAATAAGCTGCCTATAAAACCACGTAAGGCAAGAACCTTTTAAAGAGGGAATTCTTTGGTATTTTAATTATTTTTTCAATATTTATAAATTTAATCTTTTAGTGAATTTTGATAATTACAATTTCCTAATAACTCATCCAATATATTAGGATTTGAAATGTATCCAAGTGGGCTTTACAAAGCAAATTTTATTTTGTTTTATACATTTATTTATTTATATATGTATGTATGTCTGTCTGTCTGCGTTGGGTCTTCGTTGCTGTGTGTGGGCTTTCTCTAGTTGTGGTGAGCGGGGGCTACTCTTTGTTGTGGTGTGCGGGTTTCTCATTATGGTGGCTTCTCTTGTTGTGGAGCACGGGCTCTAGGCCCACAGTTTTCAGTAGCTGTGGCTCGTGGGCTCTAGAGTGCAGGCTCAGTAGTTGTGGCGCACAGTCTTAGTTGCTCCGCGGCATGTGGGATCTTCCCGGACCAGGGCTCGAACCCGTGTTCCCTGCATTGGCAGGCGGATTCTTAACCACTGCGCCACCAGGGAAGCCCCTTATTTTGTATTAAATCTCCTCCTTATCAATAGTTGTAACCCCTTTATCATTCATAATGTTGCATATTTTGTTTTCTAGTTTTAATTAAAATTTTCAGACATTTGTCCATTATGTTGATTTTATCCAAAGATTTTCTGTATTATTTTTCTGTTTTCAGTTAATTAATTTATGCTGTCATTTGATTATCTCTTTCCTTCTGTTTTTCACTTTGTATTCAAAATGTATAAAATATTTTAATGAAAGAGTATGATTTAATGAATTTTTATAAAAGTAACATTACCCAGTTATTTCATTTTAATTAAATTTGGTATTTAAAGTGAATATAAATAATTTTAATTTAAATATGCTAAAGTTCCAATACTGCTATTGAATATGAATTGTAATTTCTAGTTCACTTTGTATCTGAAAAAAATAGAGTCATTCAAAAATGTTTAGCAAGTAGATTCAAAAATGTTTAGCAAGTAGATTTAAAAAGACTATAGACTCCAGCAGTGAATCTGGGGAAGTAACTCAGTAAAATTCCAGAAAATACCATCTGCTGATACTTTTTTCAAACAAGATGGCATCTGAAAACGTATTTTTAAGATATTATCTTTAGTTGTGACTCTGTAGTAAATGTCTAACCAGCTCGCTTGAATATTATAAATGAATAACACATCAGACAATGTAGATTATCTACTTCTAAAATCCCAAAGGTGGTAGGCTTTAAGTACTCATTTCTTCAATCCCTTCATTTTTTTTTTTTTTTTTTTTTTTTTGAGGTACGCGGGCCTCTCACTGTTGTGGCCTCTCCCGTTGCAGAGCACAGGCTCCGGACGCGCAGGCTCAGCGGCCATGGCTCACGAGCCCAGCCACTCCGCGGCATGTGGGATCCTCCCGGACCGGGGCACGAACCCGTGTCCCCTGCATCGGCAGGCGGACTCTAAAGCACTGCGCCTCCAGGGAAGCCCAATCTCCCTACCTTTTATGGTGAGCTGCACAAAGGAAACAGGAGTCTCTTGCACAAAGGAAACAGGAGCCTTTTCCACTACCAGATACCCCGAGTGTAGGCCATTTCCTGGAATGTGGCAACAGCTCAACAAATGTTTGTTTAATTAATGCATGAAGCCATTTGTTGACCTTGGAGGCTACATACAGGCCGGTTGCACTATTACGTCTTGAAGACTAAATAAAATAGCCACCAAAACCAGATGCGGATATAAGGAATTCAAGACTGAAACGATGGAGGAGATGTCTTTAGCATGGGAGACTCACTACTGCTAGAGTTTAAGGAGTGTAAGAAAGGAGTATAGGTTAAGGAGGAAAGAGGCTAGAAGATAAGGGGCACTGCATGTCAAACCTGAAAGTGTTGACTTTATCCTCCTATCTATTCCAGACTTTTGAAAGAGATAGATGTGAGTTTGAGAGAAATCACTTTGGTAGCTGTTTGGGGAATGAACTGGGGAGAGAGTCTAAGGTCACACTGATGGTTACCAGTGGAGCTACAGCTGGAATATATTTTCCACTGTACATTGTCTCATTTCTGAGAAGCACACTTTTCAATTTAGACTGAAAAGGAGCAACAGCCATTCATTTGGTCAATTAAGGGCCCACTTTTGTGGGACTCCTGGAGGTTTGTCTATCAGATTGCTTAGAAAGGTAAAAGGAAGCCACTGTAACTCATAGGTGTCAGTGCTCAGATCCCAGATGTTTATTGCCTTCAAAGATAAAAAGCTTGTTAACAGTAAGCATGGAGGTTACAGATAACAAGCTGATCAGTCCTCTTGTCTCCACCTGGTACTTTTCCTTGAATTAATTTTTTTAATCTTACTTTGCTAAAATAATTATATTTACCTTTGAAAAAGACAACATATGTAAACTGGCTTTTAGCAATGAAAATAATTTTTATGTCTAAGATTTGTTTGTTCGGCAGGAATTTTGGGTGGGGATACTAAGAAATTATCTTCCTAATACACAGCAAGAATGTATAACCCATTGAATTGGAGATGGTGTCTTTATAAGTCTCTGCTTTAATTTGTTTTTAATTTACACCCATCCTCATCTAAAAGGATTTACAAAGCTTTATATGTCAATTAGTTTTGGTAACTAAAAAATAATCAATATTCATTCAGTTCTCTATTGCAGTTATAAATTTCTTCTGAGAACATATCAACATCCACCTAAAACAGAAAAATCTGACACAATATGAATCTCTATAAATCCTATTTGGGTGTCTTCCAAATTTTCTTTTCTCATGCAGCCAGTTAAAATTAACCCAAATGGAGGAGCTGAGCTTCACTTAAGTTAGCTTAGGGTTGATTTTTTTTTTAATGGAATTGTAGAATTTGTTTAAGGATTATTATTTAATATACTGGTGTTTTAAGAAAAAGAACATTGGATTACTGTCTCACACACACTAGTGACGTATGTGAGTGAATTATAATATTTTTAGTAAGAAAAGGATATTTGAAATATGGACAAAAATAAAAGTAATTCCAAGATTTTCATTAAAGGACACCAATTTCTTCAAGATTCTGATTTTTTATTTTACTAAACCCGTGTTTTTAAATGTATTGATCAATTTAGGTATTACACCACTTAATAATTGTCTGTTAATACATTTATCTCCTTTACCAATAGACCATGAGCTCCCTCAGGACAGAGGTTTGGTTCAGTGTTTTGACACTGCACTGGTTGCAATGCCTTGGACATAGTTGGCACTCAGTAAGTGTTGGTTGACAATTTCAGGCACAGAAAATGCAGTTGCTCTCATTAACACTTCAGCACTGGAAGAGACTATCAGAATCATCATCCAGCCTAACTCCACCTTACAGATAAAGGAATATTCTGATCAGAGGAGACAGGTACCTTTTTGATAAACACAAAGCTCCCCAGGTCTTCCCGACTCCTATTCCAATTTTTTACCTTAAAAAATTTGAGATTTGAGTATTTTGCCCCAATACCTAGAAATGAGTTTCAAAATATGACATATATCAATTCAATTCAATGTTCAGATATCAGGGACCAGGTATCAGGAGCCCAAATTACAAAAGTTGAGAGAGTCAGCCGCCAACTCAGTGGCACATGTCCTGCTTTTGATAGGCATGACCGTGTTTCTGTAAGAGAACATCATAGCCTCTGAGTCTGTTATGGGGATAATAGAATGAGAACTATTTTTCCTAGACTCCTTAGGTAATATTCTAACTTGAAAATAAAGTTCTCCTCTCAGTGAGAACATTAAAGGAGCCATGTGGAAAACAGATATTTGTGGTAGAGACTGCTATTTACCAAAATCTGTTTCCTCCTCTTCCTGGAAAACAGGCAGACAGCATTTCCTAGTGCTCAATGCATTGAAGTGTAACCAGGTGATTTAGTTCTACTCAATGAAACGTGCTCAGAAGTGACGCACAGCACTTCCAAGATTCACTATAAAACAGTCCCTTGCTTATCCATTTTTATTTTTTATGGAAAGATTTAACTTCTAGGGCAAACTTTTAAGTCATGTGTTAAGGTTGTTAGAAAGATCAGTAGTCTGGTTTCTGAATAACAAGAGGCTTCCTGTTTACCTGAAACTCCCCTGGACTATGAGACCCATACTCCTATTGTATTCAACCTCTGCTATATTGCGGGGAGGGGAGGTGGCTATTACAGCAACGAGTGTTACTTTTATCTCAAATTTCTGAAGTGGAGGAAAATGCCTTATTCTTATTAGTTAAAACTCCCAACACCTGGACTATGCAGTGAAAATAGACTCACACTGACCTTCTTTCCCCTTTTTCTAGCAGATATATGAAAATCTAGCATAGGGCAGGTTTCACTGAGCCATCACCGCCATGAGCTAATTAAGGTCTCGTTGGGCCTCATCCCTTAGGGCAGTGGTTCTCAAACTCTAGTCTTCAGCAGAATCACCTTGCAGGTTTGTTAAACCAGGTAAGCACTACGACTGGGTCTTTCCTCCAGGATTTGATTTTATTAGGTCTTGGATGGAGCCTGATATTTTGCAATTGCAACAGGTTTCCAGATGATGTCTTTGAAACTGGTCCAGACCTCACACTTTGAGAACAGCTATAGGGCTTCTAGATTACTCCTAAATGTATTTTACCCCGTATTTTCAAACACCCGTCATATATAACCAATTAGCACCCTCTCAAAGTTGTACTATCTGCTTAACAATACACCTGATGCAACACTGAAATAGAGACAACAGGATCTCATACCACCTGCTTCGCTAACAAGCGGGTGTTTCTCACTGCTGAAATGGTCAAAAATAGCACTTCAGTTCTGATAGTGGGTCTGGAGATAAGAAAAATTAGTTTATAGGTAAATTAAGTCCTCTTTATAGAATGAAAAGTAAGGTGAAATCTCATTTGAAGATGAGAAGCAGAGATGAGATGTTAAGGGGATAAAGATATTTATAGGCCATGGTTCTGGGAGGCTGGCTGGAGAATAAGGCATCCTTATTAAAGATTGACCAGAGGGATAAATAGAATCTCACCCTAGCATGAGAGGAAGCAGACAGCCAATTCCCCAGCAGAAAGCCCATCAAAAGTTTTTACCAAAAAAAAAAAACAAACAAAAACCTTCAGCCAAAAGGAAAAGGCATCTCTCTACTACCAAGCACAACTCTGCCTTCCAAACATCAGGAAGCTCACTCCCCACGTGGCAGCAATTTTCAGACTGCTCCAAATTTATACCTGATCTCCAAGGCAGTGGTACCAGCCCAGAAGTGATGCTCGCAGCCTCACGGCCCTGCCAACCAGAACATGTGTAAAGAATGAGAGGGAATATCTTGTGCAGTAGCTATGTGATGGGGTGGAGTGGGACCTACACAAGCCAGGAGGATGAAGTCAGCCTTCAAAGATCCACTAAAGCCAAACTTCAAAAACAGTGGCAGAGCTGTGGGTTGCTGACAGACAGGCAAGTCTTGTTTATAAGAATCTAGGAGAGGGAGACCTTTTAAAGCAGAGGCTTGGGGAGACAGAATCTAAGAAGCAGAGTTGAATAAACATTGACAGAGCTGTAAACAACCA
Source organism: Aethalodelphis obliquidens (assembly GCF_003676395.1). Classification (NCBI taxonomy): domain Eukaryota; kingdom Metazoa; phylum Chordata; class Mammalia; order Artiodactyla; family Delphinidae; genus Aethalodelphis; species Aethalodelphis obliquidens. The sequence goes on from NW_020837945.1 coordinate 64,007,920, forward strand.
AACACATCTTTGTTTGGGAAAGCAAGGAAAGGTTACACATCAGTTTCTTTAGTTGAATTAATGGAGAAGGGTTCTTGTTAGCAACAATCTTCAAAGCAAAGGATGACAAATTGTAAATTTGAAACGAAAAATACTTCTAAATGGATACTGGACCCAAACGATGCCTATATTTAATGACAATGAGAGCCTAAATTTATATGGTGCTCCACAATTTTTTGAATGATATTATCTCACTTAATATTCATAACACTATGAGGTACGCAATATGAGCCCAATTTTACAAGTGAGAAAATTCTTTCATTAATATCCAAAGTTTCCAACTTCACTTACTCTTTCCACTTCCGAAATCTTTACATCTTAATCCAAGTAATAATATACCTGATTAAATCTGAACAAAACAGTGTATTTCACTATTGCCCTTGGCGATACAGTGTCTATAAAAAAGGGATGCCTTTCTCACAATATCATCCAACATGCCTTCCTACTATGGATGGAAAATTTTAGACAATTCCTTTACTCTGCTAGAAAAAAAGTATCTGCTGGGCTGAATGCTGCCTGGAAGACTGACCCTATTTACTCAAAAGATGTATGATTTCTATCTCACATAATGTCAAATACTCTCTGTGCTATAGCGGTTGGTATTAAAACTTGAGCCCTTGTATTGAAAAGCTACCTCTCGGGCTTCCCTGGTGGCGCAGTGGTTGAGAGTCCGCCTGCCGATGCAGGGGACACGGGTTCGTGCCCTGGTCCGGGAAGATCCCACATGCCACGGAGCAGCTGGGCCCGTGAGCCATGGCCACTGAGCCTGCGCGTCCGGAGCCTGTGGTCCGCAACGGGAGTAGGCCACAACAGTGAGAGGCCCGCATACCGCAAGAAACAAAAACAACAACAACAAAAAAAGCTACCTCTCTAGAGCATTGCTCTGTAACTGTTACCTGCCTTGCCTCAGAGGGACTATACAGCTACACTGCACCAACCTCAGCAGCAGCACAGCCATCACTATCATTGACATTATCACCATCTCTCCCACCCATCCCTGCAAATGGCTTTACACCTAATGAAGTTCACTTAAACCAGAGTCACCACTAGAGCAGGTACGCTGGGTAACACAGTACACAGAGCCATTTAGAGTCATGAATGAAAATCTGGAAAGTCTCATGGCCTTTTGAAACCCTCATTTAGCAGATAATGACTACATGTGTGGGAATTCTTAAGATAGATAAGTAATCCTTATTTATTTACAAAATTATTCCCATATGAACACCATTCTTTAATCTGAAGCAGTGTACATAATGGTTAAGTATGCTGGTTCTGGAGCTAGACAACCTAGGTTCAAAACCCAGCTCTGCTACTTTTTGTCTGTGTGCCATTAGACAACTTAAACTTCTCCTTGCCTCTTTGTTCACCAGTAATATGCTAATGATAATAGTATTACTATTAGAATTAAATGAGTTAATACATTTAAACCATTAAGTATTTAATAACAATATTATCATTATTATTATTATTATATGGTACAGCTCTATTTCTCAGAGATCTTTGCTGGAGCTCAGCCTTTGTAACTTTCAGATACCATGAAGCCTCTGTCCACAATCTGTTATTCCATTCCCAGCAACTGTATTCCAAGTAGACTGGTCTTGTGCTATTAGAATTCTGTGCTGGTTTTAAGAGGCCAATGTCATGAGACCATTCTTAACCCTTTTCTCACATGAGGATGAAGAGTGAATTTCTAAATAGAAATCAAAGGTGATATAAAAAATGGCACTATCTCCTTTCATCTATGAAAAGACAAATTCTGAGCTCTCCTTTTGTTTCAGACATAATTTTTGAAATAGTCCACTGTATTACTATGTTCTAGAAGGGAGACCTGATGCTCTGTAATGGGACTTCTAGAGGGGCCTATTTGCATGAGTAAATGAAAAGTTAAAAAGGAAGAAACTTACCACTAAAAGAAGATTCAGTTCGCAAAACCTGAACAAACCTAAGAATGATAATTGGGGGAGTGGGGAGGGCAAGTGACATTGTTGGAAGAAAAAGCTATGATTTTAATGATGAATGAAATGCTCTCCAACCCAACTCCATAAACCCACACTTGAGTCTTCTGGGTGCTTGGAAGTTGTGACAGCTTGGGGATGGGGTAGTTTTGTTTTGTTTTGTTGTTTTTCAAACAGCTTAACTGAAGTATAACTGAAATGCAAAAAAACTGCACATTTTTAATGTACACAATGCAATGAGTTTGGACATATGCATACACCTATATATAATAAACCTAACCATCACCTCCAAAAATTTCCTCATGCCTCTTTGGGCTTTGTTTTGTTCTGTTTTGTGGTAAGAACACTCACCATGAGATCTACCCTAAATACTTCACAAGCATAATACAGTATTGTTAACTACAGATGCTATGTCATATCAGAGAGCTCTAGAACTTACTCATTTTGCGTAACATAAACCTTATAGGATTGAACAACAGCTCTCCATTTAGAAAGGGGATGCTTTAATAATGGAGTAAACTTTTCTGAAAACTTCAACACAGGATATTGTAAAGTCAAGACAGCCTTTGGTCTAGTCACGCAACATGGTTCATATTGGAAAAGGTATTTTACCTATTTCAACAAGGCAATCGATTATCAGAACACATAAGTCAAACAAGAATCAGAAGGAACAAGGCGAGAGGCCTCAACAGGAGTGACTTGGATACCACTGACAGAAACAAAGCACAGGGCTTCCCTGGTGGCACAGTGATTGAGAGTCCACCTGTCGATGCAGGGGACACGGGTTCATGCCCCGGTCCGGGAAGATCCCACATGCGGCTAGGCCTGTGAGCCATGGCTGCTGAGCCTGCGTGTCTGGAGCCTGTGCTCCGCAACAGGAGAGGCCACAACAGTGAGAGGACCACGCACCACAAAAAATAATAATAATAAAAAATAAAAATGCTGCCTGGAAGACTGACCCTATTTACTCAAAAGATGTATGATTTCTATCTCACATAATGTCAAATACTCTCTGTGCTATAGCGGTTGGTATTAAAACTTGAGCCCTTGTATTGAAAAGCTACCTCTCGGGCTTCCCTGGTGGCGCAGTGGTTGAGAGTCCGCCTGCCGATGCAGGGGACACGGGTTCGTGCCCTGGTCTGGGAAGATCCCACATGCCACGGAGCAGCTGGGCCCGTGAGCCATGGCCGCTGAGCCTGAGCATCCGGAGCCTGTGCTCCGCAACGGGAGAGGCCACAACAGTGAGAGGCCCGCATAAAGAAACAAAGCACAGGATAACGCAGGATGATAAGGAGGACGACAGCAGGGAGCGTGCGCACAGTAGGCTCTGTAACTTCTTCCCTCCACCAGCCTCACAAACCAACCACTGAACTCTTTCTCACTGAGCCCAAACTTGCCACAGAATCCTTTAGACGATAGTTCTCCCTGAGTCACAATGATCACTCTGGAATAGGATATAAAATGAAATCTATAAAGTCCTATCTACTCTGGGGAACTCCTACCTATGGGAGAGGAATTTGAGGGAGATTAGAGATCTCTGAAATCTGGGGACAGACCACAGAAAATATTGTTTATTATTGTTATGGCTACTTCTTGAAAAAGCCATAAAGGGGTGATAGGTTTCATAAAACATTCATATTCTCGCTCCTTTTGTGGATGGCATTACACATTGCAGCATGTTTGACTCAAATCAATATAGGTATCAGTGGCAACAGAACTAGTTTTTCCTACAGATAAGTGTATTGCCCTCATATGATTTAGATGTCATTCTTTAGTGATATAATTAAGTCCACCTTACCAACTGGTGGGCTCTTTTAAATTACCCTACTGCTCATTACAAATTAAAATTTACCCTGCTTTCAATGCATATAAGCATTATAGAAAGAATATAGGCAAAGGCTTGGCTATATTTGAAGTGAATTTAAAAAAACTGAGCATTGGAAAAAACTAGCTATATTGTCCTCCAATCCCTTCACATGATGAAATTGAGTCCGGGCGATAACAGACTTTCCTTAAAAACACGTGTGGAAGTCTCCTCGCCTCACTTCCTACCTCATCTGGTGGTGCCTGGCGACACGCTCCGAGTGCTGAAAGTCATGCCATCTGTGAGGCCGCTCACAGGCCTGCGCGAGACGCCCACCATTGTTCCCGCCAAGAGTCCCGGGGGCCCCTCAGACCAAGCTGCTGCCCCACCTCCCGTGGGGAGCCACCCGCCCGTCAGCCCATGCTGTTCCCGCCACCTCTGCTCCGCCAACCCGGCAGCCTGTGATTCTGGGAGGAAGAATTCCGGCCTCTCTCAGAAGAGCAATTCAAATGCACAAAGGACTCTCCTCATTTGCATAAGCTTCAGGCCTCACAAAACCTGGTTCCTTCCTGCTGGCTGTCAATAAGAAAGCTATCACAGGACATCCTGGATAAGTAATCTAAGGCAAAGAAAAAATTTTTAAAGGTAATCAAACTGCAGTCCTGCACGGAATTCTATGTGATGTCCTCCAACTTCAGGACCAGACTATCCCCTCTCCTCCAGCCAGTTGTGGAGAGGTTGGGAAGGAAATGGCGATGATTCTGGATTCCATTTAAGGTTCAATTACTGAGTTGCCTGGGAGCCCAACGGGAGGATGGCCTCACTATGGCTGCTGTCTCTGGAGGGACCCCACCAGCTGAAGTGGCAACCATCCTTGGGACCACAGGTCAGTACATTTCCTGAAGTCAGAGCTGGTTCCAGAGAGGTTGACCACTGTATATCTCTTGAAGTACAGCTGCAAAGCATCTCTAACAAAGACCAGTCTATAGATGAGGAAACAGACACTGAAGCACAGAGAGGTTAAGGCACTTACTCAAAGTCGCAAAGACACCGTGTGGTTGACAGGGTGTGGATGCTCTGGCCAGGTGTCAGGCCTGAGCCTCTGAGGTGGGAGAGCCGAGCTCAGGACACTGGACCACAAGAGACCTCTCAGCCGCACGCAATATCACTGGGCGAGAGATCTCCCAGAGATCTCCGTCTCACTGCTAAGACCCAGCTCCACTCAACGACCAGCAAGCTCCAGTGCTGGACACCCCATGCCAAAAAACTAGCAAGACAGGAACACAACCCCACCAATTGGCAGAGAGGCCACCAAAATCATAATAAGTTCACAGACACCGCAAAACACACCACCAGACGAGATCCTGCCCACCAGAAAGACAAGATCCAGCCTCATCCACAAGAGCACAGGCACTACGTCTGCTCCACCAGGAAGCCTACACAACCCACTGAATCAACCTTAGCCACTGGGGACAGACACCGAAAACAACGGGAACTACAAACCTGCAGCCTACGAAAAGGAGACCCCAAACACAGTAAGTTAAGCAAAATGAGAAGACAGAGAAACACACAGCAGATGAAGGAGCAAGATAAAAACCCACCAGACCCAACAAATGAAGAGGAAATAGGCAGTCTACCTAAAAAAGAATTCAGAGTAATGATAGTAAGGATGATCCAAAATCTTGGAAATAGAGAAAACGCAAGAAACATTTAACAAGGACCTAGAAGAACTAAAGATGAAACAAGCAATGATGAACAACACAATAAATGAAATTAAAAATGATCCAGAAGGAATTAATAGCAGATTAACTGAGGCAGAAGAATGGATAAGTAAGCTGGAAGATAAATTAGGGGAAATAACTACTGCACAACAGAATAAAGAAAAAAGAATGAAAAGAATTGAGGACAGACACAGAGACCTCTGGACAACACTAAATGCACCAACATTCAAATTATAGGGGTCCCAGAGGAAGAAGAGGAAAAAAAAAGGGACTGAGAAAATATTTGAAGAGATTATAGTTGAAAACTTCCCTAATATGGGAAAGGAAACAGTCAATCAAGTCCACAAAGCAAAGATAGTCCCATACAGGATAAATCCAAGGAGAAACACACCAAGACACATATTAAGCAAACTATCAAAAATTAGATACAAAGAAAAAATATTAAAAGCAGCAAGGGAAAGGCAACAAACAACATACAAGGGAATCCCTATAAGGTTAACAACTGCTCTTTCAGCAGAAAACTCTGCCAGCCAGATGGGAGTGGAAGGACATATTTAAAGTGATGAAGGAGAAACCTACAACCAAGATTACTCTACCCAGCAAGGATCTCATTCAGAGTCGATGGAGAAATTAAAACCTTTACAGACAAGCAAAAGCTAAGAGAATTCAGCACCACCAAACGAGCTCTACAACAAATGCTAAAGGAACTTCTCTAAGTGGGAAACACAAGAGAAGAAAACGACATACAAAAAAAAACCCAAAACAATTAAGAAAATGGTAATAGGAACATACATATTGATAGTTACCTTAAATGTGAATGGATTAAATGCTCCAACCAAAAGACACAGGCTTGCTGAATGGATACAAAAACAAAACCCATGTATATGCTGTCTACAAGAGACCCACTTTAGACCTAGGGACACATACAGACTGAAAGTGAGGGGATGGAAAAAGATATTCCATGCAAATGGAAATCAAAAGAAAGCTGGAGTGGCAATTCTCAAATCAGACAAAATAGACCTTAAAATAAAGACTATTAGAAGAGACAAAGAAGGACACTACATAATGATGAAGGGATCAATCCAAGAAGATATAACAATTGTAAATATTTATGCACCCAACACAGGAGCACCTCAATTCATGAGGCAAATTCTAATAGCCATAAAGGGGAAATTGACAGTAACACAATCATAGTAGGGGACTTTAACATCCCACTTTCACCAATGGGAAGATCATCCAAAATGAAAATAAATAAGGAAACAGAAGCTTTAAATGATACATTAAACAAGATGGACTTAATTGATATTTATAGGACATTCCATCCAAAAACAACAGAATACACCTTCTTCTCAATTGCTCAAGTAACATTCTCCAGGATAAATCATATCTTGGGTCACAAATCAAGGCTTGGTAAATTTAAGAAAACTGAAATCATATCAAATATCTTTTCTGACCACAATGCTATGAGTCTAGATATCAATTACAGGAAAAAAAACTGTAAAAAATACAAACACATGGAGGCTAAATAAAACAATACAGAATAAACAAAAGATCACTGAAGAAATCAAAGACGAAATCAAAAAATACCGAGAAACAAATGACAATGAAAACACGATGGCCCACAACCTACGGATTGCAGCAAAAGCTGTTCTAAGAGGGAAGTTTATACCAATACAATCCTATCTCAAGAAACAAGATACATCTCAAACATCCTAAACTTACACCTAAAGCAATTAGAGAAAGAACAAAAAAACACCCAAAGTTAGCAGAAGGAAACAAATCATAAAAATCAGATCAGAAATAAATGAAAAAGAAATGAAGGAAAAAATAGCAAACATCAATAAAACTAAAAGCTGGTTCTTTGAGAAGATAAACAAAACTGATAAACCGTTAGCCAGACTCATTAAGAAAAAAAAAGGAAAAGACTCAAATCAATAGAATTAGAAATGAAAAAGGAGACGTAACAACTGACACTGCAGAAATACAAAGGATCATGAGAGATTACTATAAGCAACTCTACGCCAATAAAATAGACAACCTGGAATAAATGGACAAATTCTTAGAAAAGCACAACTTCTGAGACTGAACCAGGAAGAAACAGAAAATATAAACAGACCAATCACAAGGACTGAAATTGAAACTGTGATTAAAAATCTTACAACAAACAAAAGCCCAGGACCAGATGGCTTCACAGGCGAATTCTATCAAACATTTAGAGAAGAGCTAACACCTATCCTTCTCAAACTCTTCCAAAATATAGCAGAGGGAGGAACACTCCCAAACTCATTCTATGAGGCCACCATCACCCTGCTACCAAAACCAGACAAAGATGTTACAAAAAAAGAAAACTGCAGGCAAATACTACTAATGAAAATAGATACAAATATTGTCAACAAAATACTAGCAAACAGAATCTAACAGCACATTAAAAGCATCATACTCCATGGTCAAGTGGGGTTTATCCCAGGAATGCAAGGATTCTTCAATATATGCAAATCAATCATTGTGATACACCACATTAACAAACTGAGGGATAAAAACCATATGATCATATCAATAGATGCAAAAAAAGATTTTGACAAAACTCAACACCCATTTATGAGAAAAACCCTCCAGAAAGTAGGCATAGAGGGAACTTACCACAACATAATAAGGGCCATATATGACAAAGCCACAGCCAACATTGTTCTCAATGGTGAAACCATTTCCACTAAGATCAGGAACAAGACAAGGGTGCCCACACTCTCCACTATTGTTCAACACGGTTTGGGAAGTTTTAGCCATAGCAATCAGAGATGAAAAATAAATAAAAGGAAGCCAAATCGGAAAAGAAGTAAAACTGTCACCATTTGCAGATGACATGATACTATACATAGAGAAACCTAAAGATGCTACCAGGAAACTACTAGAGCTGCTCAAAGAATTTAGTAAAATAGCAGGATACAAAACTAATGCACAGAAATCTCTTGCATTACTATACACGAATGATGAGAAATCTGAAAAAGAAATTAAGGAGACACTCCCATTTATCATTGCAAAAAAAGAATAAAATACCTAGGAATAAACTTACCTAAGGAGACAAAAGACCTGTATGCAGAAAACTGTAAGACACTGATGAAAGAAATTAAACATGATACAGACAGATGGAGAGATAAACCATGTTCTTGGATTGGAAGAATCAACATTGTGAAATGACTATATGACCCAAAGTAATCTACAGATTCAATGCAATCAGTATCAAACTACAAGAGCATTTTTCACAGAACTGGAACAAAAGTTTCACAATTTGTATGGAAACACAGAAGACCCCGAATAGCCAAAGCAGCCTTGAGAAAGAAAACTAGAGCTGTAGGAATCAGGCTCCCTGACTTCAGACTGTACTACAAAGCTACAGTACTCAAGACAGTATGGTACTGCCACAAAAACAGAAATATAGATCAATGGAACAGGATAGAAAGCCCAAAGATAAACCCACACACATATGGTCACCTTATCTTTGATAAATGAAGCAAGAATATATAATGGAGAAAAAACAGCCTCTTCAATAAGTGGTGCTAGTAAAACTGGACAGCTACATGTAAAAGAATGAAATTGGAACACTTCCTAAGGCCATACAGAAAAAAATAAATTCAAAATGGATTAAAGACCTAAATGTAAGGCTAGACACTAAAACTCTTAGAGGAAAACGTAGGCAGAACACTCGTTGACATAAATCGCAGCAAGATCCTTTATGACCCACCTCCTAGAGAAATGGAAATAAAAACAAAAATAAACAAATGGGACCTAATGAAACTTCAAAGCTTTTGCACAGCAAAAGAAACCATAAATAAGACGATAAACCAACCCTCAGAATGGGAGAAAATATTTACAAATGAAGCAACTGACAAAGGATTAATCTCCAAAATATACAAGCAGCTCATGCAGCTCAATATCAAGAAAAAACCCAATCCAAAAATAGGCAGAAGACCTAAACAGACATTTCTCCAAAGAAGATATACAGATTGCCAACAAACACATCAAAGGATGCTCAACATCACTAATCATTGGAGAAATTCAAATCAAAACTACAATGAGGTATCACCTCATACCAGTCAGAATGGCCATCATCAAAAAACCTACAAACAATAAATGCTGGAGAGGGTGTGGAGCAAAGGGAACTCTCTTGCACTGTTGGTGGGAATATAAAGTGATACAGCCACTATGGAGAACAGTATGGACCTTCCTTAAGAAACTAAAAATAGAACTACCATATGACTCAGCAATCCCACTATGGGGCATATACCTTGAGAAAACCATAAATCAAAAAGTGTCATGTACCACAATATTCATTGCAGCACTGTTTACAATAGCCAGGACATGGAGGCAACCTAAGTGTCCATCGACAGATGAATGGATAAAGAAGATGTGGCACATATATACAATGGAATATTACTCAGCCATAAAAAGAAACGAAATTGAGTTGTTTGTAGTGAGGTGGATGGACCTAGAGTCTGTCATACAGAGTGAAGTAAGTCAGAAAGAGAAAAACAAATACCGAATGCTAACACACATATATGGAATCTTAAAAAAGAAAAAAAAAGCAAAAAGTTTCTGAAGAACCTAGGGGCAGGACAGGAATAAAGACGCAGATGCAGAGAATGGACTTGAGGACACAGGGAGGGGGAAGGGTAAGCTGGGACGAAGTGAGAGAGTGGCATTGACATATATACACTACCAAATGTAAAACCACTAGTGGGAAGCAGCTGCATAGCACAGGGAGACCAGCTCGGTGCTTTGTGACCACCTAGAGGGGTGGGATAGGGAGGGTGGGAGGGAGATGTAAGAGGGAGGGTATTTGGGGATATATGTATACGTATAGCTGATTCACTTTGTTTTACAGCAGAAACTAACACAACATTGTAAAGCAATTATACTCCAATAAAGATGTTTTAAAAAAAATAAAATGAAAGAAAAAAAAATAAAAACACCTGTGGTAGAGCCAAAGTTGGAACCTTTGTATTCATTTTCTCCCTGACACCATACTGACCTATGGGTTAGTGAAAGAACCATAAAGATCTCTCTACCCAAAGGTAGGGATGTGTGGCAATCACTTAGAGCAGGAGATAATAGTAGCTACAGCAGGAGTGACAACGGGAATGTAGGCAATTAGACAGTCTGAAATTGTCAAGAGTGCTTGAGAGGAAGAACTAATGCATACAGCATTTGAAATAAGAAACAAGAGAACGTATACTAGTGTTAAAACAAACATATTAATGTTATTGAATGTTTGTAGCTGGGAATTCTACACTTAAATAATTTAAATGTTGCATCTGGGAGATACAATACTGCACTTTATTATGACAATGAAACTAATTCGGAAAAATAAAACCTAAAGCACATGTTAACAATGAAGCATTTTGATTATTTAATGCACACTAGGAGGGAAAAACAGAATTTAAAAAACCTGTGTGTGAGTGTGTGTTTGATAGTCCATACAGCTGCTCCCTGGGACAGGTAGCTCTAGAATGAATAGGAAGGAGGATGGTTGGGTGGGGGAGCAGGACTCATTACACAAAGTAGCTGCAGAAACCAGCTGAGGCTAAGCCAAGTACAGCAAAACTCAATCCCACATTCTAGTGGTTGAGGGAAATCCGAAGAAATCAATCACTGTTATTTTAGAAAAGGAAACAGGACAAAAATGACATCCTTAAAAAAAAAAAAAAACAAACAAACCTACAGATAAAAATAACCCACAAGATCTCTTAAAGCTCTTTAGAAACATTTGAAAGCCTGGATTAAATGTAAGTCCAGAAAGGAAGAAAGGGAGGGAGGGAGAGAGAGGGAGGGGGGAAGGAGGGGGAAGGAAGAATAGAGAGAGGGGGAGGGAAGGGGAGATAGAAAAAAAAGCTTTAAAAAGTTCTGTTGGGCTTCCCTGGTGGCACAGTGGTTGAGAGTCCACCTGCCGATGCAGGGGACACGGGTTCGTGCCCCGGTCCGGGAAGATCCCACATGCCGCGGAGCGGCTGGGCCCGTGAGCCATGGCCACTGGGCCTGCGCGTCCGGAGCCTGTGCTCCGCAACGGGAGAGGCCACAACAGCGAGAGGCCCGCATACTGCAAAAAAAAAAAAAAAAAAAAAAAAGTTCTGTTACCAATTAATAAAGTACAACGTAACATATATTAAAAGGCAAAGGAAAAACATAAATATGTACAAAATATAAATAGATTTTAAAAAAACAAGGAAGGCCACAAAAGGTGGTACTTCAAGTGCAACTTAGGAATTATAGGAGTCCAAAAAAAGAAACTAAGGAAAAGCATGCAAAAGTTTAGAGAGCCTAAGAGAAGTTCTTTAAGTGTAGCAAAGGGAGGGGATCAGTAGGAGAATTACACAAACCACCCGGCCACAGGAATGAGAAAGCATACCCAGGGTAAAAAGGTAAAAGCCAGGAAACTAGATGTTTCTAAGATGACATCCTTTTTTCTAAGGATGTCATTTTTGTCCCTATTTCCTTTTCTAAAATAACAGTGTGATTGATTTCTTCGGATTTCCCTCAACCACTAGGATGTGGGATTGAGTTTTGCCTCAGTCTATCTCAAGGTCGTTACCTGTTTCTTATTTTAAAGAGGCAATGAGATCAAAGGATGCTAGATCTGTGTGGGATCTTTGAAAACAAATTCACACACCAAATGTAGATGAGTCATCCTTGTTGGATGGCATCCATCTACAAATTCTAAAAGTAACTTAAAGGTGGGACCTTGAGATGGTAGATCAATGTAGATGCGCTTTTAAACTGTCACATACTAGGCCATTGGAGATTTGCCAGAGAGATCTCCCCACAAGCAGTCATTAAAGAAGAGCCAGGTGAAACTCCCTTTCATAATGAAGTCAAATCCCAGTGAAAAGCATCAAACAATTGATGCTCTGTCCCCACCAGCGGAGAAGGGAGAGTGGAGACGAAAGAGCACCGGGCCAGGTGGGAGACTGCTATACTATTGACTAGCATTTTATCTCACTTAAGTTACTGAGCCTCCTAAGGTCTCAGTTTCCTTGTCCTCAAAAGGGGTGTAAGAATCCCTAACCAAATAAAGTAAAATAAAATAAAAAGTAATGATCAAGGAGATAACATGACTGTAAGTATCAAATAACAGCTGAAACTGTTATCTTGAAAGTTTTCATTATGTTGCCAGGCACTGAACTAGGTGTCTTGCATGCAATCCTCACATGGCAGGTGCTCAATAATCTTACCTTTCTTTCTTCCCCAGAGAGTATTCTTAGGGCCCAGAGAAGTTAATTTATGTGAAAGCACTTCATAAAGTGTAAATTGTTGTGAGCACATGGGTACTCATGAAGAGATCATGGGATCTATTAACAAGGCTGTATCAATGAACAAGCAACTAAACAAGCTACTGGAGGAAAACCAGCATGGTTTCTGAAAGATGAAATAACACTGGATTAATATGCTAGTCAGTTTCCTACGTTTGCTAAAAACCACTAAGGTCATGAAGCAAGAACAAATTAATTATGGATGGCATCATGTAATATCTCCCTAGTTTCAAAACCAAAGCACTCACCAAAAATTGTATTCAGTAGGGCACTGATGAAAAAATTATGGTATGGGACACTATGCAATTGTTAATAAAGATGTTGTAGGTGAATATTTGATAACAGAGAAAAACATTTCACGACGTGCTATTAAAAGAGAAGAATAAATCACAAAGTATATGTATATCATGATCCTAATTTTATAACTAACGCCTGAGGATGGGAGGGAGTCTGGAATGGTATACAACCAAAAAATGTTAATATAGATTTCTCTAGTACTGAACATATAATTAGCTTTTTCATTTTTTCCAGTGCTTTTCTGTGTTTTCTCATTTTTCTACAATGAACACATTAATTTATAATGAGAAACTTTTAAAACACAAATGATTCTTTAAACCCTATCAGGGAAAACTGTAGCTTCACTCATTCTAAGAATGTTTTAAAAAAAGCAAGCTTTGCTTTGGAATGCAGTGGGAAGCACTTCAAAGTTCCTTCAGTGTTGCCAAGGTTTATTTAACAATATTTTCTCACCATATATTATACAAGAACAGAACTAAACAGATGGTCTACATCGGAAACCCAGCAATCTAGGAAAAGTTACCCTCACTACCTACTCATCATATATTCCATACTATACATTACACACACGACTCCTTATTGCCTTATTAATAACATACATGCCTCAGTCTTACATAGATCCCTATGTCAAAGTCATCCCACAGGACACACACACATCTGTGTGTATGTGTGTGTCTTCAGAAGATGATGTGATAGAGATATCCACACTCAAGATATGAGCCGACTTACTTTAAAAATTACCTTCTTGCCTCACATATTTGTAGATTTTATACAGAAAAACTAAGTAGCTTGGAATTTGCAGTAAACAAAGGCAAGGCTTGCATTTGACTCAGTATTATGTATGCAAATGGCATCTTGGCATCAAATTAGTCTTCCAGAAGCAAGATTTCCTTTATGTCACTTCCTTCCTGAACCAATCAATGGCCCTTTCTTTCTTTCAGGATCAAGTACAAATGGCTCAGCCTGGCATCCCAGCTTCACACCGAGTCTCCAGGCTTCTTTGTCAATATTTTCCAACAACAACCCTTAACTCTACTCGGGCTACAGTCCATATTACATCCCAAACACAGCATATCCTTTTTCTGTTCCTTTGTTTGTGTTATTTTCCCCAATGGAAGTATCCTTCCTCTTTTTCCTTCCCCCTGTAAATCCTTCTAGCCTTCCAATGTCAGACTTAAGACCATTTCCATGATACATCCCCATCCTCTGGTTTCTCTAACTTATTTTCTGAACCAACCTGCTTTACAGTTTATCATATTTTTCTATTACTCTTCAGGAAATTATTTCTTAAGAATACTAGACTCCCAAAAAATACATATTGAATTAAGCTCAAACATCCAGTGGTATAAAGTTTTATAGAGGTGAGGTAGAAAATGTAACAAAAAAGAGCTAGTGTTATGATTTTAGTGACTTAATTGGAAATAAATGATGCTACCGCCAATTACAAAAGGATTCGGTTCTTTTTTAATCTGGCCTTAAAGCTAGGTCAGCAAGACCCTCTCCTTGAAAAGACTTTGTTGGGAATTAGTTTTTTTTTTTTTCCTGAATGTAATAAAACTGAATTCTTTTAAAATGGTATTTAATTCAGCCGTTTTGCTAATTAAGACTAGACTTCTCCCCAATCAAAATAAAATCATAGAGTCATCTAATTTTTGGAGCTCAAAAGATTATCTCCAGAATCAGTAACATGCCCAAGGCTACAGAGATGGTGAGTCAAAAACGGTTTTTTTTTTTATTCTATAAGTCATTCCCATTTATACCACTATTTAGGGTAATGCAGTGTAAGGAAAAGGACCTGGACTTGGAGACAGAAGCCCAGGCTTCTAACACAAGCCCAGTTTTACTAAGTTGTAGGGTGGAAATAATAGCATATGACCTCACAACGTTGCTAGTAGTAGGTAGGAACAGGTGAGAAGTAATATATAAGCATGGCCACATGCTTATGTATTCTCGTCCTAAACTGCAACGGTTGTTTACACACTTGTGTGCCAGAGAACCTCACTCAACCAAGCCCTAAGGATTCTGCCCCTGAATCTCTCATCAGTGCATTAACTCTCTCTCCAATGCCACAACCGTAGCCCAAACTACCAAGATCTCTGTTCTTATCTAATAAAAGCGTCTGAGGTGGCTTCTCCCCATCACTCTTTTCCTTTTCCTGTACTGCAGCCAGAGTCCTCTTTCAAAAACTCACACCTATGTGGCACTTTCCTTCATTAAAACCCTTCAATACCTTCCCTCATTTTTGCCCCTTAGGCTAAATCTTACATCCTTGCAAAGCTCCTCAAGGCCCTGCAGCTTTGGGCTTAGTTCACCCATCAAGGTTTACCTTGTCATTTTCCTCTTTGGTCTTTGCACCCTTCTCCTCCTTCAGTTTCTGGAAAATGCTAGTCTCCTTCTTACCTCACACCTTGGCAATACACCTCTTTGCTGGGAAAGCCCTCTCTCCACATAGCTAACTCCTACTAATCATTCAAATACAATTACATGTGAGTTCCTCAAGAAAAGCCTTCCTAGCTCCCAAGGCTAAGCTAAGTCTCCCTAAAATACATCCTCATAGTACCCTAAATTCTCCTTCATTATTTATTACAATGGTAATTAATTTATCTTTTAAGTGCCTATCTCCTTTGCTATAAGGTTTATAAGAGTGTTTGCTTAGGCTTAAAAAATATTTATGAAAGAAAGGGAGGGAGGGGGGAATTGAGATGTTTCTTGGATATCCAGCCACACTCTTATTACCCTGTACTTGGTATACACCCCAACTAGCTGGCATAACTACCCATTCCTCATGCTGCACACATGATACAAACAAAAATAACTTTAAACCCACAGAATGCCCACTCTTCTCCTTCCTCCTCAGCTCAAACCACATTATTGCCTAATGGGAAAGACAGGAAATTAAAATTTCAGTAACAAAACCATAGTAGCCACTAGGAGCAGTTTCAAGCCTGCATCTGATATGCCAGCACTGGGTTGGGTTGAGTCAGTGGGATTAGTCTTATCTCTGATACATGAGACAGAAATCAGAGTTTCTTCCCATTGCTGTTCAGACGGAGTGTCCCCAGTGGAAAGCAGGCCTGATCGCAGGCAGCCTGGATCAGACTGACCCAGCCAGAATTCCCCTGAGTATTCGTCAGGGACAGTGAACCTGCGTTTCCTCCCAGCATGTTGCTGCTCTGTCCTGAAGAGACAGAGGCACGTATCCCCTCTCCTGGGAGTAGGATACAGCTTCTGGGGCTGCCGGTTGGAAGGAAGGGGAGATAACAGGAGGCGGGGAGGTAAGCCTCCTTTCCTGCCCATCCCTGGGAGTACACAATTGCCTTCTCAAGAAGAGAAAAGAGAGCACGGGTTTGAAAGACATTTATATAAATTCTTGCTTCCTCATAAAACACTTGGTATTCATTCAATTTAAAAACAAAATTGTATCGTTGGTTTAAATGTACCTAATTCTGCACTGAAGGCTATAAAAACAGCCCTATAAATGATGCCTAGAGAGAATCCCTTAATATCACTGATATTTCAGTGGAAGACAAATACTAATTATACATATCAACAATGTCAGCGTATTTCCCTGCATAACTTCCTTTTTTCCCCTGACTTTCTCCATAGTGAATAAGATAGAAGGGCCATAAAGGAAGAGAAGGGATGGAGGTTATTTGAGCAGTAGAGTTCTGGTCTGCTGACACCCTCAGCAAGATTCATTAATCTTGGAGATTCTCACTCTCATCTGCTAAACAACAGTGATTCACACAGAGTTACACAGCCACAGTAGCAAAGTTCATTGGAATCTAGATCCCCTGACCTTTCTTCCCTCCTTCAGCGATTCCTCAGTACTGCAAGCTAAAATATTGAGTGAGGCTTTTGCAGGCTTATGAAAAAGGGATACAAAGGGTGGCTAGCATGGAATTAAAAATGGACATGTTTTCCTTCCAATTTTGCTTTGCTCTGTTTTGTGTTTTGGCTTAAGCCCTTTGAGCCAAGTGAGAAGAAGGCAGAAGCAGCTTATGCAGCCCATATCAATCCTGGTATCTCCCGTCAGCATTAGGTTAGCACTGGGAGCTTAATATGGCTCTCACCCAAGTCCAGAGAAATAAAGGATGGAGGCTGGGAGAGAGATAGCTATGAACACTGGCAAATTCTTTTCAGTCAGTGGCGAGCAGCCAGATAATTCTTTTTAATTTAACTCTATCTTCTCTGGCAGAAACAAACAGTACATCTGCCTGAAGCATCATAACTTTCAAAGCATGCAAAGGACATCAGACAGGCACCATTATCCCAATGCAGTAAATAAGGAAAATGAGACTTACGTGAGATTATAGTCTACATTTCCTCGAGAAATTATCGATTCAAAATCAGTATCTATATTTTATTATGCGTTTCTCAAGCGTTCTCACTTGACCACCT
Organism: Aethalodelphis obliquidens; assembly: GCF_003676395.1. Lineage (NCBI taxonomy): Eukaryota > Metazoa > Chordata > Mammalia > Artiodactyla > Delphinidae > Aethalodelphis > Aethalodelphis obliquidens. The sequence continues at coordinate 64,025,438 of NW_020837945.1, forward strand.
TCCCTACTTAGTGTCCAGACTAGCACTTCTTACGTTGGCAGCACTGATGTTTTTCAATAGCAAAGAATGATACAGAACACAAGGAAATCTTGGTTGGCAGAGGGGCAATGGTATGAAGGAAAGGCTCATGCAAGGAAAATTACTTATTTATTTCAAATCATTCCACCCTATCGGGCACGGTGGAAAGGAATATAGTAAAGAAAACATCCTATGTAGGAAAATATGATAAACAAGATCTTCACAGTACAAATACTGTTATGTGCTAGAAGACAGGATTGGCTTTAGGATCTGACCACAACTGTGGAAAATGAATTACTGTCTCCTGGGGTTGGCCTGTAGATAGTTAACAACTGGAATAAGAAAAGATACCCTAAGGCCTCTGGTCACTTGCTTTACTTCTAGACTGTGTTGTGCCTCTCTAGATTAATAAGCTACTTCTAAAGAACCCCACAAAGAGAGATGATATACATTTTCAGCGGTCATCATGGTAATTCGACAGGGTCGTTGCGGGGTTGGGGAGGGGGGGTGTTGCATCACAATACAAACTGAAAGCTTATGACAAGGTCTGTTCAGCCACCTATGAAATCCAGAGAGAAGACAACACTCAACAAAGGGGAAAGGATAGGCTCCTCAGAATGTTCATGTTAGTACTGTTTTTAAATAAGTGATGTCCGATATTTCCTTAGAATGCAAGTGCCTTAGAAAAAAGGAACTGTTTCTCCCGAATCTCCAACAAAGGGGCCTCGCTGCAGTGCACGCGCACTGAAGACAACAACCATGGCGGCAGTGATGAAGACAACGGCAACGTTCCCACTTTGCGGAAAATCAGGACTTATGGAGGATGCCTAAACTCTTCTTAGGTTACCTGGGTAAAATCAGAAACTTTACATTTTCACTTTGTAGTTACTTGCTACCACCTAATATTAAAAGAACCTGTAACATGGACTCAGAAAAAAGTTATTTCTTGAAGGGTCTTAGTTTTAGTCCTTGTCAGACTGAGCTGTCAAACGCCACTGGAGGGGTTTCACCAACACATTTGCATTGAACTGCTTGTGCGGAAGGGGGTGGAACGTGTCCCTGTGAGCAGCTTAGGCTCTTCAAAGATGTCCTCTAAAGGGAGCCTCCTAACAACGGGATAGAACACACAGGTCCTCACTGAGCAGCTGCTACAGGGCTCCCCTCAAGGGCTGGCCATGCTGCTCTGATGCAGTGTAACTACGCTCTTCTCATCTCCTGGCCACTGAGCAGCCCAGATCTGGCTGCAGGCAGAAGCCAAGGCGACCTTCAGGCCCAGATGAGCCAGAAATGCGGGCGGGGTGGGCCATGTGGAGTTCACCTCTTCTGCAGTCTCCAAAGGGCACAGAGCTACTGCCAGCCCAGATGCCAAAGGGAGAGAACAGAGCCAACCTCAGTGGAAAGCAGCGGCTGCTCTCTGGTTCTGGAGCATGAGAACGGAAGGAGAGATGCCAGATGACAAGGCGACCCAGCCAGACGTGATTCAGTGAAACAAGGGCCTTAGACTACCCCAGCTCAAAGCGGAGAGTTCTGAGGCGTTTCTGTTGTTGTGTATGTTTCTTGCTTCCCTTTAAACAATTCCAACTGGATTATTTTCTCTATGCTTGTTCAGGGTTATAAATAAACATGATAAAAAAATAAACATGATAACAGTGAAATTATGAACTAGAAACTTTCTTCTGAGAACCGTATACCTTTAACAACAGAGTTGTTATTACATAAAATACATTTATCAGTATATCATGGATAAAACCCAGTTGGGACACTAATTATGTAATCTTTTCACCATTTCTTCATTATCACAAAGATATGGCATGGATGAAAATAATCAACTCTAGAAAAGTACTCTAGAATATTTGGAAAAAAAGCCCAAGAAAAATCATAGGTCTTTATCACATGTAAATATACCTTAACTAACATATCTTGTATCATCTGTTTCAAAACAATGTTAATGATCCTTACATCATCACCTAGAAACAGAATGTAATTATTACTGAGAACACACCAATGTATGTCTGGCTTGCCTATGGCCGCCAAGTAATGACTTTGCACCACCTCTGTCTCCCAAGGCCAAACCAATTTATTTAAACAGTATCCATCTACACGGCCCCAAATACTCGCATTAAACATTTTTGAACAAATGGAATCTAATTAAAAATGACTACCAAGGACAGCATCATCTGAGGACCTATGAACATATCCATGAGAAACAACTGTGCTGCAGAAGGGAGAAAGTAGTCAAGGAACGGGGCTGATTCGAAAGGGCCACACACTTTGACACGGAGTAGTGTGTGTGTGTGTATGTATGTATGTATGTATGTGTGTGTATAAGAGAGACGAGAGCATGTTGTGAGGCAGCCAGGCCCATACTTGCATAATCATGGCAGAAGGAAAGAGCATATAGCAACTGTTTGCGGGTGACCCCCATGTCTCCTAACCTCCTCTGGCCATACTGCCTTCTCCTCTTACCCCATTGCTCAAAGTTACTACTTCTTGGTCTGTACCAAGTATCAGGGGACCCCAAAGCTAGACAACTGGGGCCGTTTCCCATGATTTCACTGAACTCGATGGAGCAAATCCTTGAAAATTCTCTTTGGAAAGAACAATATTCTCTAGGAAGAAAAAACTATCTACTTTGTCCAAATAATACCAGATACTCTATTTCAAAGAGTTGCCATAATAGTTAACTTTGGTATTTCTAAAGAATACTGCAGAGTTTGTTTTTTTTTTAAGTGGAAGATCTTCTGAAGTATAATTATCTGGTTTGGTGCTCCATTAGACTCTCCCCATCCCTTAGAAATGCTCTCTAACATCAGCCCAGCACTCTGATCTGCCCTTCACTCGTGTGACCCAATGACTGGGTAATGAATATTCTACATTTTTATCCAAACTTAAGAGAAGCATATATTAGTGACTTCATTCTTAGCATTTTATCTGAAGAGCTAAGTTCCTAGAGTTAAATGGAATAGGAAGGAAAGGGATTAACCTCTGCTGCTGGCACAGTACAGTCACGATGCTAATGTCTCTATGAAAAAGCTGAATTGCAGCCGTATCTGAAGTCACAGAGAAAGTACTGAGAGCTCTGGAGTGAAAAGAAAAAAAAAAAAACGCGAAGCAATAAAATATTAAAAGCCAAAGCTGGTTTCAGATTCTATTTTTCATGCAGGCATGCTTAGTAGGGGAATTGTGTATTACAAGACCTCGCAGTTTAGACGGTGTAGGAATGGGTCAGTGAGTTCTAAGATGAGGAAGTTTTTAGGACCTGTGACTTGTAATTGTGTTGCGGTGAAGTCCAGCTGCTCCCCTAAGCTTACTTCAAAAATGTAACTTCAACACAGCATTTATTCACTTGCAATGCTTCAACTAGCAAACAGCCAGGGAGTCTCTTCTCTTTTCATTTGGCAAGAGCGTTCTATAGCAACACAAAATATCCCCCAGCAATGAAAAATGAAACCCACAAATGTAACATTAGTAACCAGCTGTCAGAAGAAAATCATGAGTAGGATTGCCAGTCTGGTCATTTCACGCCAGTGTGTTCATGAGAGGGGCTGTGTGTGTGTGAGACTGTGACTGTGAGTGTGTGCACATGCGTGTGTAAAGGAATGGACTTGTGTGTGCAGTAGCATGAGAAATGCGAGCGGGTGCAGGTCCTAATGATTCCAGAATGCCCCAAACATGAAGCTGTAGTAGAACCGTCAGTGGTAGAGCAATACAGCACAGACTCTCTATGGCTAATGGCGCAAGGCTCCTCTCATGGGTGGGAATAATGTGAGACAGGTGAATTAAAAGATAATAGTATGTTCTTATGTTAGAAATACTTCGTGTACTGTAGGTACGTTCAACATGGTATGCCAGCTTGTAAGTGAAATGCGCACTGTGTATGTGTTTTCATTTTTAACCTACGTGAATTCATCGCACAACCTCCCAAAACGGAGACCTAAAAACCTTTTCAAAGTAAACAGCCAGCACTAGCTAGCTATTTAGTCCTCCAAGCATGAAACATATTGGCCATTCTGAGTCAGAATAGCCATTAACCCATGAATTCATATTCATTCTCTCTCTCTCTCTCTCCCCAACCCCCTGCTGCCCTCCATCCGCTTCCCTCCCCCACCTTGGAGTCGAATCTGTAGGGGTTATTTTGCACCGAGATACAAGTACCCGGTGCCAAATGCACACCCTGCCTCCTCCTAAACTTAAACCCAATTCCTTCCTGAAAGAGGAGGAATGCAGTGGTATCAGCACCGGGGACGCGGGGACAGCGAACACCGCGGTGGCGGTTGGAGTTTACAGAGGAGCAACCCCAGCTCCGCCGCCACCACCCCTCGCACGAGCGCCCACCCCCGCCCACACACACACACACACACGCACGCACGCACCGGTTCCAAATCTCCCCACTAACAGGGGTAATGCAGCAAGTCTGCACAGTCCTGCACGCCTCGGGACCCAGGCTGGAGCGGAGCCGCGAGGGCAGGGAGCGCACCGCAGCACTTGTAAATAAGCCTCGTTCCGTCCAGATTCCGAGCGCTCCTCACTCCCCCGACCCCACCCCCCAAGCCCGGTGGCGGGAAGGAGGTCGCGAGGGGCCGGGGACCCCCGGGACCCCCTCCCCCCCACTTACCTTGCAGCGAGAAGAGGAACAGGAAGAAGCCCAGCACCCAGACGCTGTGCAGCCAGTAGGTCCTCATGTCTCCGCCGCGCTCGAAGCGATGCTCCCCCGCGCGCTCCGGCTCTGCCTCTTCGCTCGCGCTCTCTCTAGAAAAACGCGCCGCTCGTTCCGTCGGCTTCCCTCTGGGCTCTGCCGGCTCCGGCAACCCGGACGGAGCAGGCTCCTGCCGCAGGACGGCCGGACCCAGAACGGCTTCGCTCTCCTCCGCAAGAGCGCGAGCCCGGGGCTGGACGGACGCTCAGAGCTGTGTCTAGTGTAAACACAGCGAGCCCCCTTCTCCCCCAAGCTCTCCGGCTCTCCTCTTTCCTGCCCTCCTCTCCCTCACTCCCCTGCAGCTCCAACTAAATGCGACTGTACTTAAACAAGCAGCGTCTTATAGGACCGCGAACCGAGCCGAAAGGGCCCCGCTACTGCCATCTAGTGCGCACATCCCGGCATCGCCGCAGCTCTGCGTTGGCTTGTGTGTGTGCGCTCCAGGTCCATCCAAAGCCGCCAATTCCCCTTTGCTCTTGGCATCACAGGTGAAGCTCCTGCCCTCCTGAGTCCTTGACTTGACCTTGTTATCCCATAGGTCCGGATTATCTCTTTTTCACGAGGAGACGCTTGGCATTTACAACCCACATTTCTTCATTACCCAATTGCTCCTTCTGTCTCTTTGAAATTTCCCCTTTTCCCCCAACAACCTAATGGAAACGCTCCTCCAAGTGTCACCATGACCTCCACCTGAGAAGTCTAATGGCTGTTGGAAGCCTTATCCCACCTGGCTTGTATGCCTCATTTCACGCTGTTAGCCATTCCTTTTCACTTGATTCCAAAGTCACCGAGTCAAAACAGTTTCCCTGGTGTTTCTGACCTTCACTCTAAGAGCACCCTGGGTCCTCTGCTCTTCTTTGTTTAGATTTTCTGTTACATTTTCTTGTTTCTTTCCTAAATTTATTCGGAAATCAAACACATCTCTGCTGGTTACTCCCAGATGGAGACCTCACCACTAAACTACTTAGCCCTCAAACCAGACTTCCCAGCTGGGGCAGGTACCAAGCATTTCCAATTGAATACTCTCCGGGCCACGCCCAAATGGAGTGAGGGGTTAGATGGGTTCCCCATTAACGAGCCCTGACTGGTAGTCAGGTGAACTGGATTTCAGTTCTGACAATTTGGCTTCCATTTGTTGGGAACCTTAGCCAAGTCATTTAATCTCCGAACTTCATTTTACTCATCAGTGAAATTAAAGAATCGAATTACACAATCATGATGTCTTGGCCCCTTCCAACTCTGTGTTTAAGGTCTATATCAGCTTTCTCAGCTTGGGCACTATTAACATGTTGTACCAGATAATACTTTGCTGCAGGAGGCTGTGCTGTGCATTGTAGGACGTTTAGCAGCATCCCTGGCCTCTACTCACTAGATGACGTAGCACGTTCACATACAATTAATGAAAACCAAAAACATCTTCAGGCATTGCTGAATGCCTGCTCGGGAGGGAGCAAAATTGCCCCTGGCTGAGAACCTCTGATCTCTGCCTACTGCCATTTTTCTTCAGGAATGATTCCATTTCCAACTTTTTTTTTTTTTTTCTGTTAGAAGGATCACTGAATTCCACAGGCTCATACCTTTAGAAGTATCTTTCATGCCTCCCTTCTCCAGTTTTAGTTGGTCATCAATCTCACCAATACAAACATGTCAAAGATATCTCTATCTTTTCCCAGCTCCACCATTTCATGATATAGACAACGTGGACTGTGTGCATTGCTTTCCAAAATACGACAGAAAAGTTGACTTCTCCCATGGCACACAACAGGACAGTAACAGCGAGGTCAGCGGAGCTGAGGGAGGTCTCCTGATTTCAGTGCTGTCTCTAACCCATCCCTTTAGTTGTTCTTTGTTTTTATTTTCATCTCCACATGCCTAGGTACCTACAATAGCCTCCCAGTTGACCCATCTCCTCCATCCTCCATGCTCTAATCTAGTCTATACATTACCACCAGGCTAAACCCTCTTTAACATTTTAAGACTCTTATCTGTCTATGAGTTACAGCAGCTCTCTATGGTCTTCTGGGAACAGATAAGAACAACCTGGGGGCTTTTAAAACCTACTGATGCATGACCCAGCCCCAGACCAGTTGGATTAGTATCTGTAGAGTGAGGCCCTAGCATCAGCAGGTTTTTAGAAGATCCCCGGTGATTCTAATTTGTAGGGAGGGCTGAGAAACACCAGGCTACCAGACTGAATTCAGATTTCTCATTTTCCAATGCGAGGTCCTCTGAAACTTTCATCTTACCTTTAATAATTTGCATTCCCTTTTTCTATAACCAGTGGAGATCCTTTCTTCCAGACCGCCCAATCTTCTTTTAGTCTCTGTACTTCCTTCATGTGCTGCTCGTTTGTCTTGCCAAGATTATACTGCTCTCAGGAGGCAGTTTGCACAGTGGCCCAAGCAAGGACTTAGGAGCTAAAACTAAGTAGATTCAGATCCTCCCTCACCCCTAACAAGCTGTGAGGCCTTGAATAAGTCTCCAAGGGCTGTTGTATGATTCGTGATGTACTTAATAAATAATGTCTAGCAGTATTATTTTTCAAGAATCAACCTAGATTTCTTCAGTGTCAATATATATCTTAGTAAGGTTTCTCAAAATGTAATCTGAGGACTCAGGTGCAAGAGAATCACTTAGTGCACATGCAAAAAATCCAGATTACTTAGTCACAACACCAGACCTAATGAATTAACATATTTGGATGTTGGGGGTGTCTAGTAATCTGCATTAAACTAATTTCTCTAGGTGACTCTAGTGCCTTCTAATGATTGAGAAACAGTATTTAAGAACCACAAAGTGTTAAGAGCAGTGAGAAATATTTAAGTTCAGTTTCAGTCCTGTTGGTATTTTGAGTCATATAATGATTTGTTGCGTGGGACTCTCCCGTGCATTGTAGATTGTTTAGCAGTAGCCTTGGCCTCTACCCACTAGATGCCGTTAGCACTCCCATCACCAAGTTGTGACAACCAAACATCTCCAGATAGTCTACATGTCCCCTGGGGATAACAATCTCCCCAGCCTACTCTGCCACCCCTGTGGAGACCACCTATCTAGTCCAAGCGCCTGTATTAGGGAAGGAAACTGAGTCTGAGGGAAGTCACATGACTTGTTAAGGTCATACAGTTTAGATTTGGGTTTGGCAAAGCCAAAAAGTGTGTTACATCAGACTATGGTCTCCTTACATTGCGTTTAGAATGGCTTCCAACAATTCTTTAGTAGTTATCTCAAAATTTTTCTTGATACCTAAATTAGACATTTGCCTGAAACATATACTGTACCAGCTCTACTACCTTTCTATTTGTTTCTGTATTGTTTTAAAAAATCAATCTAATTTCTATGTTAGTACTGTATCAATTTCCAAATTGATTATAAACATACCTTCCAATTACCTTGTATCCCTTCCAGAGCCTGGCAGAGTGCAAGATTCAGGGCAGACATTTCTTTAGCCAGCAACTGAGTAATGACTTGTTTGTGCGGAGCCAGAGAACACAGATGTATTTATATATCAACTGTCCAAATATTTTTATCAGAAATTTCTTAACTTGTAATATATGATTAGAGACTTTTTTCTCACAAATATTCTTTTCTAGGTAAAGAAAGTATCCCATTCTATTTCTGCCCATACCCTTGCCTTTAGTTCAGGGACACTGTTTACAAGATAGAAAAGTGATTCTCTTATTGGCTGGGTAAAGTCACCTGTAGAATTTTTATAAACAGTAGGTATTCAGGCCCTATTCCCAGATGCTTTAATTCAGTTATGGATAGGGCCAGTCTGATGCCTTGTCAGAGTTCAGGAACATGGAATTTGAAGACGTGTGTGTGTGTGTGTGTGTGTGTGTGTGTGTGTGTGTGTGTGTGTTTTGTTGGAATTTTCTGAATGCAAACATAACCCTCATCCTGTGAAGTTCAGCTTAGGTAACAGTGTGGAGGATATCCTTTTAATATCATAGTGGAAGACACACATATATACGGACATAGTGGAAGACACACATACATACGGACATGTTTGTTTAAATAGGTAGTAATGATGTGACACTGCATCTTCACTATGGTTCTGAAAAGCTACTTTGGGTTAGAAAGGAACACAGAACATAAAAGAATTAACCACAGGCGTAGAAGCCGTTCTTAGCTTTTTACCTGAGGGCATTTTATTCCCTTCCCTGCAGCTGCTTTCCACTCCAACAAAATCTCCAAGTTTATATAGCCTGTCAACTTCCATTGCTAATTCTCAGTGATGGGGTTGTAATTTACTCTGAGAAGCTTCCTGGTATTACTGTTAAGTCATTTACATTCTATCAAAAGATCTGTGTTCTGGTGGGTCCAGGAATTCCTAGAAGTTGTCGCCCCCCGCGCTGCCCCGCCTGCACCTTTCCGTTGGATTCTCTCCCTCTGAGTAGAAAAAAGAATCTGGTAGTACTGGATGCCTTTATCAAGTATCCTTCTTTCATTCAGACCCAAAGTCCCCCTACAAGAAAAGAAAACAGTCCTTTCCCACTCGAACCCAGAGACACCTAAGCTGGCTTTTCATATTTTATTTCAATAGACCCCCCAACTACCTCCCCCAATGAATGGATGAATATTTAAGTCACAATATCTGTGTCCAAACCACTCTTACTATGCAGTATTCCTCCAAAACTATAAGAACAATCATAAGAAAGATTTTTTTTTAAAGAACAGCTTTATACTAATATCCCAAAATAAAATCAAGAAAAGATGGGAATTCAAATGCATGATATACTGAATCAGCAAAACTATCTCTAACTAGAATACTTTTCAAAGGTTTTTTATCAAGTGTTAGCAAATCCTAAACAACAAGGAAAAAAAAAAAGAAGGAAAAAAAAGAAAACCTTTTATTGCAAGTACAGTTAGGTTTAATGTGTGCAGAAGCACATTTTTGTCCAGCGACCCCTTAGGATGCTGTACTGGGACAAGAAGCCAAAAAAAGGAAAGCTTTGTTGTTATGTTTTGAACAGATGGATTGCCTATTTTTGCCTTTCCAACATCAGAGCTGTTTTTTTCCCCCTCTTCAAACTAGAGAATCATCATCCTGTAGCAGTATACAACTGCCATTCATGCCTGCCTATATTATACTCCCACTGCTTGACTTTAGGCAAGAGAAGGTGATATGCACAATATCTTCCATAATAGACTTTGCAATCTGGACTGGGGGTTTCTTTTGACTGTCCCAATGTCTGCCAGAGCAGTTTTCACAGATCTTGGAAATGGCTACATAAGTTATGTAGAATTAGAAAATAAAGAACTAGAATGCAGATTTTTGTGGGCATCTGAAATGAAACAAGTCCAACTCCAGACTGAAAAGCCTAGAAGTAACTGTGCTCATCTAACAATAATAATACCTTATGGTTGGGGAGCTACTTCATGTACATGAGCTCATTAACACAGCAATGGCAAAAATTTCAGAAGGTAGGAGTGTGTCTTTTTTTTTTATTGGAGTAAAATGGCTTTACAATGTTGTGTTAGTTTCTGCTGCACAATGAAGTGAATCAGCCGTATGTATACCTATATCCCCTCCCTCTTGGACCTCTCTCCCACCCCCACCCCTATCCCACCCATCTAGGTCATCCCAGAGCCCCGAGCTGAGCTCCCTGTGCTATACCGCAGGTTCCCACTAGCTATCTATTTTACACATGGTAGTGTATTTATGTCAAACCTAATCTCCCAATTCGTCCCACCCTCCCCTTCCCCCGCTGTGTCCACATGTCCATTCTCTACGTCTGCCTGTCTATTCCTGCCCTACCAATAGGTTCATCTGTACCATTTCTGTAGATTCCACACTAAATAAGGCAAAGCTAGAACCGGATGTGTCCAGAAACCAAATAGTAGAGCTTCCAGAAAAAGAACTTCAGTATTTGAAGGGAACTTAGATGAGGCAGTGTGGTGTGCTATAGAAGAAAAATCTAGCCGTAACCTCAAACATAAAAGGGGTTTCCCATTCACTGGCCAGGTGAGCCTGGTGTTAGTTAGCAAACGGGCCCCAAAGAGGACAAGGAGAGATGGAAAGAAAGATACAGACTACCCCAGATTGGTAGGTGGCAGATTTAACAAGCAAGAGAGCTTACAAACAAAGCGTGCCTTGGGTGGCTGCAAGACAAGTAGATCTCCACACCCTTCTGCCAGAATCTTAAGAGTCTATGTAGGGCCCTGAACTGGGTTCGGCCAAGTAACCAGTCCAGATGGTCTCAGCAACAGCATGAAAAGAGCTGCCACTGTGGGAACAATGGATAGAATGTACATTCCAACGACAGGGGAGAGGGTGAGGAACTTCTGATTGCCTGCGTCCAGCTCTTGGGTCAACCGGGGGTTATGTCCTCTGAATGACCCCCTCCAACACGTGGGTAAATAACCCAACTTCTTTTGAGCTCTAGTTCTTTCCTTCAGGGTATTGTGAGTACCTATTGAAACAGATATATAAGGTTCCTGACATACTTTAAGTGCTCAGTGAAGGTGATCCATGACACTATCTCAAGCACCGCTACTCACCCTCTGGCTTTCCCTAAACCCGCTCTCCCGTGTCCAAGTTTACAAAAAAGCCTTCCAAAACTCAAGCAATGTGTCCAAGGTCATATAGTTAATTAAACCAAAAATAGGACTTAATCCTTCTGATTCCTAATATAGTGCTCTATCTTAGCACATAACTAAAGGTAAAGCTTCCCACCAACCCTCTTCCATAAAATAAAACTTTCTCTCCTGTAGATGGTATAATTTTTAATTTACGTAAACCTAGAGAAAAACTCCAAAGTTTATTTTATTTTAGATAAGGACTAGATAATACAGCCTGGGGTCATTTGAGTCAAGACATCGATTCCTGACTAGGGAAGGACTTTTGCTGAGGCAGGAGGTTGACAGGTGTCAGAAATAAGGAGCTATAGTATCCTCCTTTGAACCAAAATAACTTCTTTTTCCTTAAAATATCCCCATTTGCAACTGAAAAGAAAACAAACTATTCTGGCTGAAGAAATTGCTTTTGCCATTAGGATGCAAATGGCCAAGCAAATTTGTTGCCCAATAAATCTTTTTGGGCATTATATAGATATAGTCTTAGAATTTGTAAAGCCTAAACTATAAAAGCAAATAACATAAAAGGAGAAGAAGCTATAAATTCCAAATCTAGATGACACTTTTGTATGTAAGGCTCACGGGGGGCAAAACACACTCTTAAGAACAAGGAATTATAGGAACCAAATGGAGTTAGAAAGCCTTCTGGTTTCTTTTCTCTCGTGCCTTCCTATTACATTGTACTTTTAGCAATTAATGTAGTGCCATAGCAGGACCTGACAACCTGCTCTGAGCAATGGGATAGAAATTTCATTTCTTCATCCTCACTCCCCATGTTACTTTCAGCCCAAGATGAGAGCCTAAGAACAAACCCAACTTGGAAGGAAGGTTTTGGGCTGTTGATTTTGTTCCAAAGACCAGAAGGGGGGACTTGAATTCAAAATAGAAAAAGAGTAGGACCTCCTGGACCTTGTCGAACATGGAGCCTGACCATTTCCTGTACTTCATTGATGAGGAAACAGGCTCAGAAAGGCACAGCAATGATTTCCAAAGAATTGTCCTTACATGAAAAGGGGAGATTGCATACATTTTCATCATTATCTCTCGCTAGACTTCCACAGATACTTCATCCTCTGGCCAAATTATTCACTAATCCCTCAACAAATCTTGAGTTTTTCCCTGCTTTTGCTCAAGCCCCCCACCTACCTCATCAATGATTTTCTTCAAAACCTATGCCTACTTATGGGACATTTAAGGAGCATCTTCTCAAATAGAGGCAAGGACTTGCCTGTCTTATTTACCACTATGTCCTTGGAACTGAGCATAGTTCCTGGTACCTAAGAGGTATGTCTAAAAATAGTTCTTGAATAAAGAAATGCATCTTTCATCCATGCTTCTGGAAGTGAAACCCTGTTTTGCTTTGCAAACTATAAGTAACTGACTATAGTTATAATATAGGTACCATACCTTCCCTATTCAATTGCAAGTGAACTGAGGACAAAGATCATGAACCTGAATGTAGTCATTGCATCACTAATTATTGTTTTAAGCATGTAGTTACAATAAAATGAATGAATGAATAAATGAATGCCTTAAAATTGAGGTTTCAAGAAAATCTCCTGAACTGTTTTAAAAAGAAAAAAGTACTACTTGAAATTGAACAAATTCAAGGGCCAATAAAGGGTAGAAACCCTATACCTACTCATCTTCGAGTAAGTCCATTTCAAAAAATTTATTAAGGAGAATCATTATTTTTCTAAAAATATATGCATAGCTTCGAACCCTTTAACTTAAAGCTTACAAACGTACATTTATTTAACACAATTTTAGTGGAAGCCCAAGGCCTTTTCTTGCATAGGCCCATTATCTTTCTTACAAAAAACCTTATGGGGCTTCCCTGGTGGCGCAGTGGTTGGGAGTCCGCCTGCCGATGCAGGGGACACGGGTTCGTGCCCCAGTCCGGGAAGATCCCACACGCTGCGGAGCGGCTGGGCCCGTGAGCCATGGCCGCTGAGCCTGCGCGTCTGGAGCCTGTGCTCCGCAATGGGAGAGGCCACAGTGGTGAGAGGCCCGCGTACCACAAAAACAAAAACAAACAAACAAAAACCTTATGATACCTATGAAAAATCTTACTATGGAATTTCTTCCAGATTTTTTCAATTATCCCTGAGTCTTTTACAGTCATCTCACCCCCTCCTGATTCAACAGCATTTTTTTTCCCAGCTTACCTTTAACAAATATGTCCAAAGCATTCAACATAGTTTTCCCTAAAACAGCAACTTTTTATTTTTGCTCCCATTATGTTTGTTTTAAATAGTAATTAGTTAAATTATGTAATTACCATAGCACATAAAGCTAGCATAAATATGTTTGGAAAAAAATAATTCATACTTAATAAACATATAATTTAGCTGATGGGAAAAGAAGAACATCGTATGTTAAGGTGGTCTACTAATCAGGGGGCCCCAGTCAGAATAGAGGGAACAGAGTGATGGTTAATTGAGGAGGTGGGCAAGTACAGTTGCATAAGAGATCTTTCCCTGTAACACAAACAAATCTAGAGATATTTGTCACTCTATATGTATAGTACCAAAATGCATCAAGAATCTTGATATCTCAGAACAAAGAATGTTTATAACAACAAAAAGAGAATTCATTGCAGGCCTCATATGTAATCCATCCAAATTTGATAGTCTGTTGACAAACAGGTGCCTATATTTATTCATCTATAAAAATATATTTATGCTAACTATTAGTTTTCGAAATAATTTTTACTAACATTAAGTGTCATATATATTCATTTTACTTGTATTATTTCAGGAATGAAGGAAGCCTATGGATAAATCAAAACACGCAGTCATTGATCATATATCATTCAGAGAGAGAGAGAGAGAATTGTGATAGATGCACAAGAGATAGAAACAGGTGACACAGAGTGACTGTCCTCATAGGGGTTTACAATTTAGTGGTAGGAACAAGAATACAATAAATAAATAAGAGCAATGTAAAAAGAAGAGACAAAAATATCATTATCATGCTTGTTTAGACTAAAAAAAATACATATTTAAATAAAATCCCAGCACATTTTGGTATTCTTGGCCAGGTGCTCTGGTCAGGCCACCATAGTTCTACACAGAACACAACCATAATCCTAGACATTATTTGTAATAAACATTTGTATTCTTGCTCTTTGGCAGGGACTCCCTTGTACACCTTGCTGTCAGACAGCCAAGATTTCTCTGGGAGCTTTCAGAGTGGGGCGGGCACAGGTGTTGGTATCTGTAATTATGTTGAATGCATCAAGTGTGCCACTGTTATCAGTGACTTGCTGGTGGAATGAGAATGTCACACATTCATGGGTCTTTCCGTGTGCGAAGCTATACATTTTTATGCCCTATACTTGTGCGTGTGTGTGTGTGTGTGTGTGTGTGTGTGTGTGGTCAGAGTGGAGTGGGAGAATTGCATTTCTCGTTGAGAAATCGTCATTTATCAAGTTAGACTGACTATCAGTCCGGAACTGCTTTCAAGGTCAAGGACTGCTGAATGTCCAGAAATGAGATTTCTCACGGATGGGTGCGGTGGACTATCGAGAGCTTGATGAATGTTCTCACACCTGGCCAGGCTGATAGACTGAGCAAACTGGATTCAGATTCCGTACTCGCCTGTTACCTGCTAACTGGCACAACCTGTCCCAGTTTTGTCTTCTGACCTTTGCATAGCAGACGTTTTCTTCCAAATTTTGCTTTAGGGCTGCCATTATCTTTCTGGTCCATTTCACTGGATTCTTCTCTCTCCTCTCATGTTCTTTGCTATCCCTTGTTTAATAGCTCTCTCTGGCTTGTACTCGCTCTCCTTGCTGTTTCTGGTGTGTATGGGAGCGTGATGTCTAAAGACCTGAACCCAATTTCACTTTAGCGTATGTGATACAGATGGTCCAATTCTTCCTTCACTCCTTTCATAGAGTGAGGGTAAAGGTAATAAGATTGAATTCTTCTTTATCTGTTTTAAAATTTTCATATCTCATACGTTTACTTCTTTCTTTCCAGTTTACTTTGTCCTTTGAACCCTTTTTTCAGAAGTTAAAAAACTGGCAAAAATATGATGTTAGAACATACTGAAAAGTAGCATCTTACTGGAAAGGACGTGCCACATGACAGAGTCGATATTCTGCCCCAAATGTCTTTCTATTCCTTTTCTCTTATTTAGAACAATCAGTAAAAGCCAAGCTCATGTCCATAAAAATGTTTCCTTAACACTAACTAAACTTACGGTGACCCCTCCTTCCTGCCAGTTCATATTGTCTCCATCATTCATTTGTCTCATAAGCATGGATTGCCTTACACTACTCTTTTTGTTATATTCTTTGTATTTTTTTTTTCAGTTTTGGTATTTGAGTAGGATCTCTCAAGTTACCGATATGACATCATTGAAGATATTGTGAGAGAAATGGACAAGTTGTACTTTACCTGCTCTCCTTTTTTTCTGACTTTTCATGCAGGTTACTTTTTATCACTGTTTGGACTATAAGCTCCATGATAGGCAAACATTAAGCATTCTATATAATAATCTTCTAGTGATTTGACACTGTGTTATTCCTAACACAAGTCCTGACTTCAATAAAGTACTTGTCGAATGAAGAAACCATGAAAGAGAGATCTATAGTATATGAAACCTGAAAGAACAGATAATACAGATAGAAGTAACAAATTTCAGTTCCCTCGTTTAATAAATGGAGCTAACTATATCCATCTGCCAACTTCAGGGAGTGGCGTGAGAAAAAAATGAGCCATTCAGCTATAAAGTATTCTAATGACTTCTATACCTCTAAAGATGCCTCTTACTGTTACTCGCCTTTATCGTTTAAAAGCTGCTTTACCAAATCGAACTGTATGTATTTATTAACAAATATATATAACATACTATGCAGCAAAATAATTGAGCTACAATATTATCCTTATTAGATTGTTTTGAAATAGTATAAACAATTCACAATTACTAACTTCATGAGCTCCCAGTGGGCCTAGGACCTCAGAATGGAAATGCGTTCTACATAAATTTAAAGGTATTATTCTTTTATTATTTATATTTTTAACAACATTAATAATAATAAACCAAATCGCCTGCTCAAGAGGCCAGTTTTCAGTCACTCTGCCAGTTATCAACTGCTCTGAATTTTCCTTTTCTGGGCCAGTCAATTAACAAAATACTAAGTGGATAACTAGAGAAGCAAGAAAGAACCATAAATGTCCCGTCCTATATCACATGCCTGCAAGGTGTTTTTGAGAGGTCCTCATTCTTACTTTGTCATTGCAAAATAACAAACTGATCCATCTGCTATTAGACCAATGTAGAGAAACAGCTAAAATAGCAAAAACATTTTAAAAACCACATCCAATTACTACAGATTCTCCTTACTCTAAACTAGGCACATTCCTGTATTTCTTAGAAATTCACCAGCAAGTGTATGTCAGCTAAGAATTAGGGAGTTGTGACCATCCCCTTTAGAAATCTTCCTTCAAATCCAAGGAGCCCGAAGCTTTGTCTTTTTGATACAAATCAGTTCTGGGGAGACAAGTTTGAATCTAAGACAACTCCAATACAATTCCAAACATTTCTGGAGGGGCATGAAGAGGACTACATGACTAATTGAAGAAAAGTTATTTTTTTGTTGTTTTTTATATCTTTATTAGATTATAACCGCTTTACAATGTTGTGTTAGTTTCTGCTGTACAACAAAGTGAATCAGCTGTATGTATACCTATATCCCCTCCCTCTTGAGCCTCCCTCCCACCTTCCCTATCCCACCCCTCTAGGTGGTCACAAAGCACCAAGCTGATCTCCCTGTGCTATGCAGCACCTTCCCACTAGCTATCTGTTTTACACATGGTAGTGTATGTATGTCAATGCTACTCTCTCAGTTCGTGCCACCCTCCCTTCCCCCGCTCCGTGTCCACAAGTCTGTTCTCTACATCTCTATTCTTGCCCTGCCACTAGGTTCATCAGTACCATTTTTCTAGATTCCATATATATGCGTTAATATAAGGTATTTGTTATTTTAAAATGATAAAAAGTTTTCTTTGTCAGAAAACCTGTAGCTTTTTGCCAGGTTAAAGCTTCTTGTCAATTATCCATGCACACATCGTGGGTCAACTTGACATAACAATACAGGATAGCTGTGATTTTATGGCTGTCCATTTCCACCCTGATAACATTCAGGCCTGGTCCTTTTGAGGGGACCCTGGCTAAAGAAAAGCAGTTGGTCATGATAGTGAATTAGTGTGAAGTAAACGGCTGCCTCCCCACACACAAAGAACTAGGTCCAACATTGTAAAGGCTGGTGGCATTAGTTAAGCAAATTTTGGCACCTAATTTACCCTAATAGTTTCAGAAGACAATGGAAGTACATTGTTCGTGTAAAAGGAACTTATAGTACTGAAATAAAGAGCAGACTAGTAATTTAACTTGAAAGTAGCTTATCGAAGTTAGCATTTTAAAAACACTTCTATGTATTAGACATAACTAGTCAGGGTCTTGCTCTCAAGGAGGTCCTAGCAGCATTAGAAGAGAGGAAAAGAGATGGAGACTGTTTTTAAAGTGTTTGTTAATGCCACATCTCTTTCTGCTTCATTTATTTTCTAGTATTTACTTACATCTGTGGCAAGGATAAGGGTCAGAAAGGTATTTGTACGGCTGTGTAAGGACCAGCTATTTAAACATATCTCACTCCCACTTAATCAAAACTGCCTTAGTAGAGTTGGAATTCAAGGATAGTTTTAGAGAGAAGTAAGATGATTTGACTGGATCATTCTGATAGTTGAAGTAGACTACTTAGCCATCTGTTCCCATCTGAAGGTATCAAGCTTAAGTTGGTAGGAGTGGCTGCAATTGTTGTTACGAATGCACTAGAAAGACATGTTGCTATGGAAACAATATCCCTGAGTTATATTATACCTTGTAGAGGTCTTGTCACCAAGAGTGACCACCTAAAGCAAGAAATGAAGACAAGGAATTACAGAAAGCTGTCCAATAATATTTAGTCTCTACAAAGGGAAGCCGCTAATTGCTAAGGCAGGCTTTTGGGCATACTCTGATGTAAAAAGGAAGTCATTATACAGGTAAATGCATCCACATAAGGATTTAGTACTCTGCTATTGCAGAAAGGAGTCTTGTGAAATATGTATTCCAGTCACTTGCCTTCTGCCCAGAAATAAAGTATGAGGAGGTCAAAAAGAAGGCTAATCTATTATCGGATTTTTAAAATTCATCTAGGACCCACTATATAAAAAATTACAGAATGTGTTCCTTCACATTGGAGGCAAGAAAATTCAACATGGACATCACTAAGCTCAAGGCTAAGTCTGAAAGAGATACCAAACCTTCACAGTAGGTTCTCTGACCTCTGAATGTAAAAGCTGGATTATTACCGAAAATATTTCAGCCATTCTTCACTATAGACAGGGAGAGACAGACAGAGAGACACACACATGGAGGATATCAGTAACATTCTCTTTGCTGTAGAAATTTTTAGTTAAAATATTTTTTAAAGAACTACAAGTTTAATAAAAATAAAACCAGGAAGTACTGAGAAATAAAAAGAATGAAAAAGATTACCCCATAGACCCACCTCTCAAATACAACTTTTATGCCATTTTGGTATATTTTCTCTCTCTCTCTCTCTCTCTCGCTCTCTCTCTTTTAACTCTCTGAATATCTTTAAGTAATAACATTTTATATTACTGAGGCTTTGACTCAAACTTAATTCAACCTAGAAGAAAAGAAATACCCAGAAGAAAGAATTGAGTCCAGGCATAAGACTTTTAAATCATCCCCCAGCTTTATAGGACATACCTTATCAGATTCCAATCATAGCACCAGAGACCATCACAACTAAAATGGATCCTGGAGATGGTCAATTCCAACTCCCTCATTTGATAAATGAGAAAACTGGTGTCCAAAGAAGTGAAGTTACTTGCAGACGTCATACAATTATTAAGCAGTTAACTTAGACTTAACACTATTTTCAAAGCAGCCCAGTGCCACCAGATTATCTTTGTATATTAAAACAAACTTCAAATTATTTGGGAGTAATGGGAATATCTTATATCAAGTTGTTCTTTCAAGTTGTCTTTCTACTAGTCTGTTTCTCTTCTGATAAGAAAGGGACTTTAAACTATCAATACATTGTATCCACTGCTACCTGGACCAGTAGAAATTCCAACTATTTTGTTCATTTTCATCTTGGTGAGGAGACGACTAAACCCAGGTCAGAGGGAAAAATTACATGTGTTCACAACAGTTAAATGCAGACTGTCTAAAGCAGATGGATGGACCCAGTGGAAGAAGCAGAAGCCCACACTAGATGACATCTCAAATGTAGAATACCTACCACTCCACTTCCAGGCTCAACATGAAAATTCTCCTTTTCCCTCTAACCCCATACACCCCAAGCTGAGTCCCTTTCATACCTCTCATCGGCATTTCTCCCATAAAATTTGCAAGTCTTTCTCTTCTTTCCCTTCACCCAAACTTAGTGTCTTAGTCTGTTCAGTCTGCTATAATAAAATACC
Source organism: Aethalodelphis obliquidens (assembly GCF_003676395.1). Taxonomy (NCBI): domain Eukaryota; kingdom Metazoa; phylum Chordata; class Mammalia; order Artiodactyla; family Delphinidae; genus Aethalodelphis; species Aethalodelphis obliquidens. The sequence goes on from NW_020837945.1 coordinate 64,045,235, forward strand.
ACACACTCGGTGGTTTAAAAACACAGAAATTTATTTCTTACAGTTCTGGAGGCTGAAAGTCTAAAATCAGGGTTCCAACATGGTCTGGTGAGCAGCCTCTTCTGGGTTGCAGACTTCTGACTTCTCCTGTCCTCATAGGGTGGAAGAGGCAAAGGAGCTTTCTTGGCCTCTTTTATATGGGCACTAATTTCATTCATAAGCTCTCTGCCCTCATCACCTAATCACCTCTCAAAAGCTCTCTGCCCTCATTACCTAATCACCTCTCAAAAGCCCCACCTTCTACTGTAATCACATTGGGAGTCAGGATTTCAATATATGAATTTTGTGGGCAAACATTCAGATCATAGAATTCAGTCTCACCTGGTTTTTGGAGCGGAAAGCCTAGTCTGGAGACCTCTAAGAAATGTCTCTTGTAGCTCTTTCTTTTAACTTTGGTGTAGGCTGAGATAGAGAAAATCCCTGTTAGAATAAAAGAAGAGGGTGGAAATACACAGAGAAAAAAACAAATCAATATTTGATATTTAAGCCTACCACAAGATTGTATTCAACCAAAAGATAGAAAACTAAAGCAGGAAAGGACTTTCTAGATCAGTTAGTCCAGATTCTTTTTTAGATGAGGGAACTGAGGCTTAGAAAAGTCAAATTTATTTCTGTCTGTGCATAATCACACAGGAAGTTGATTCTAGGTTCAAGACAAGAATCCAGGTTGCCAGTGCATCTGACACCATAGCTCCCTTATCTAATATCAAGGCTGACAACCTCAGAGGTGTCAGATACTTCTTGCAGGTATCAACACTTCTTGCATATGAAATAATGTGATTTAAAATAGTAATTGTATTTGGAGGCATCCTTGTATAGAAATTCTCACACTTCTGAAATGCTCAGACTCATGTAAGGCATGAGCCAACAGCATTTCCTACAGAATGTGTGGTTTTTCTCTGCAATGGTTGGCCGAAGAGTTGCATCTCTTAATCCTCCAGCATGTATCTGCCTGCTTTCAGAGGACATGTCCTGTGGAGCTATAATAGTAAACATGAGTTTGCTGAGCCCCAGTGCTTTTTAGGAATCTACAGTGCAAATACCCAGAATCAAGTGTGAAAGGGTCGGCTGTGATCAAGCAAGAGAACGTGTCCAAAGAGACAAACGAATAGAGGGATTCCAGAGACAAGCATTTGAAATGTGCAAAACTTGTCTTATGGGACTACCTTCCATTTACCCTTCCTTTCTGCTGTACTAAACTAACAGATCTCTTATGATGAATTTATGCTTATTTCAGTAAAGTTATACATACCCCTAATTATGTGATCATTTACAGTTGCATTAAGGTACAGTTGGCCATACCACTGCCCTCATTCTCAGAAGGCCGTTCCACAGTGATCAGTTATTCTCAAATACATCAAGGACCAGTTAGTTTATGGTCTGCCCTATACCTAACTCCAGTAGAACCTCTGTGAGATCAGGATGTTATTTTTCATAGCTGCAGCTTAGAATGTACTTTTAAAAAGCCATTTCCAAGGCCTCTTGGTCACAACATCTCCCTTGTGGATTATTGCAATAGCCTCCTGAACTCCTGTACTCCTGCCCCCAAGAGCTATTTTCTGCACAGTATCCAGAGTGATCCTTTTAAAACATTAATCTGATCATGTTACACTCTTGCTGAAAGCACTGTAATGACTTTCCATCACTTCAGTATAAGATCAAAGCCCTTTACCTGCTCTGGTCCCTCCTCACCTCTCTGACCTTATTTGCTCACACTCACCCCATCTCTCCAAGCGTTTGCTTACCTCGGGGCCTTTCTGATGAGGCTCCTTTCTGAAATGTTCTTCCCACACGGTTGACTCCTTTAACTCTTCCCAGTGTGTGCTCAATTATTACTTCATCAGAGAGATCCTCCTGGAACACATTCTCTAAAGTAGCAACACGCTTGTTAGTTTGTAAACTGGCCCCCATACATGGAGGACAAGGAGACATGGAAGAAAGAGGCAGATGACTCCAGATTGGTAGGTGGCAGCAAGGGAACTTATACACAAAGCTTGTCTTCAGCGGCTGAAAGATGAGCAGATCTCCACACCTGCCTGCCAGAATCTTAAAAGTTTACATGGAGGCTTTAACTCAGTTCCGTCCGGTGTACTCAGATGGTCTCAACAACACATTGCTCTCTCAAGGCTGCGTCCTTGAAAACGGCTCCAGCTGTGGGAATGGTGGGCAGAATGTATATTCCAGAGACAGAGGAGGGGTGAGGTGCCTCTGATTGCCTGGGTCAACCAGGGGCCATGTCCTTTCAATGATCTCCTCCACAACCTTCACCCTCTGCTTTATAATTTTTTTTTTTCTTAAACCAACTTCTTACTACTCGATGTTATATTTTGTATCTGAAACTTCCTGCTCCACAAGGGTAGGTACTTTTTCTGTTGGTCCACTGACAGAAACTCTTAGCACTTTGTTACTGCTCAGCAAATATTTGTGAAATGTCTGGATGAAGTGGACTGTTTCTTGCAAGGTGGCACAGACGATTTAGGAGTACTTGTATTGGTTACTTACATACTTTGAAATTATACATTTGTTTTAAGTTTTGATGAAAATAATTTATCGTTAATGTGACAGAATTAATTTTTATTTTATGTACACAAGAAGGGATTTAAGAAATTTTCTTGTGTCTCCTTCACATCCTTATTTACTTTACTGAGCAGGAGAGAAAAGGGTGAGGTTAATGGAAGCACACCAAAAACAGAATCTCTTTCACTACTCTGCTTATCTTTACCAAAGCCTTCTCCTTAGGAGGGTCACAGAATCACGCATCAAAGTGTCTTGACAAGAAAAATAAAAATAAAATGTTGAGAATCTTTTTTTTTCAAACTAGTGTTTCCTTGACTTCATGCTTGACATGGACATTGACATGAGGACTCCTTTAAAATTACTCTACAGCCCCTTCAAAGTTCTTGGCCCATAACTATGGACATCACTGCACTTAACATTCCTAAAGATCAAACTTCTACTTAGTGACATATTTATAAAAAGAACCTAATATGGTTATTAACACACAGTAGGTATTCAGAAATGTCCTTCCCTCACCCTTACCATGATTTTCTCAGCTGTGACAAAGACAAAGGAAATGCTAGTAAGTTATAATTGTTACCAATCTACCCTCCTTTTAGTGTCCTCTTTAGGCCAGGTCAGGCTCTCCTTTATTGGGAAGATTCCAAGTATAAGTAAAGTGGGAAAGGATATTAACAAAATGACTAATGTTACCCATACAATAAAGGCCAAGGTGTAGGAGGATGGGGAGGGTCTAAAGTTTATGGAGGCTGGGTAGGTGGAGAGAACTACTAAGTTGAAAGATGAGAGGATGACACCTGAAAGCAAAGGGGAGTGGTAATTGCCAGAAAAGTGAAATAATTAGCAAACCATTGGAAGAGAGGCTTTCTAGAAGTTTGGGAAGCACTGTAATTGGAATACCCTTTGTGAAGTTTTTTGAGAGAGTTTATAGTCAAGATTCAAACTGCTCCTAATTAAACTTTTGTCACCAAATTTTAGTTTTTGTTTGTTTTAACTGTAATTCTTTACTTAGGCCATGCTTAAAGTAAGAGCAAGACAACCTGCCTTCACCTGGCCCTATTCAAATTCTCTAAGTAACTTGGGTGGGCAATACAAAGCTGAATTTGGAAATATTCCTGGAATTATCCTACATGAATGCCACTCAAACAAGAAGGAAATTCTTAACAATTGGTTGGCAAAGAGCAAAAGGTATTATAAATACACATCTTGTCTCTCTTTGTAGAGGCTTATAAAATGTTGACAAAAATATGTCTAGTACCTCATCATCTGATGCACTGCCCAATAAAAAAGGAAGCCAGAGTGGCTAAGATGATATGCCATAAAGAACTGAGGCTGTGAGGAAAGAAAAAGGTATTCAGATCCAGTATATATAATGTGAAGGGACAGTTTGTTCTACGAGTTTATAGAGTGAAAGGAAATACTCATGAAAGGTTTTGACATGAAGAGCCAAAGAAATTAGAATTTTAGAAGTTTTGTGATCTGTTGGTCTTTTCAAAAGAGACTATTAAATGGCCAAATTGTTTTTACTTTTTTAAATCCCTTTACAAATTTTTTTAAAAATTTTATTTATTTATGGTATGTGGGATCTTCGTTCCCCAACCAGGGATTGAACCCATGTCCCCTGCAGTGGATGTGTAGAGTCTTAACCACTGGACGCCCCGGAAGTCCCTAATTACTTTTTTTTTTTAAAAAATGAGTCTCTACTGAGATTGGCTGCGAGGAAAGATCCAACTAGCCTGACTTGATGCATGTTACAAAGGAAAAAGCATGTTTTTCTTTTTTAATCTCCTTTTCATTCCCTTTTATCACCTACAAATAAATTTTCAGAGGGTCAATTTTGCTTATCTATCCACAGAGTCTATGACAATATCAAGTGCATAATCCTCGTTCAATGGATCAACTAATGAGTGACTGAGTTAATCTAATTTTTACAGAGGAAGAACACACCAATTGATCGCTGTTGTCTATATTGACAGGACTCATTTATTCTGGACACTTAAGAGACCTAGAATATTTTGTTTTCAATTTTCTGACAAGAAAGGCACACACTGAAAAAGAATCAGGAATTATGAATGATGTCCATGTTAAAGAGTGGTCAACTGAGTGGCTATTCATATGTTTATTAGAAATTTGGTTTCTCGCCATTTTATTTCCATCCAGTCACCAGTGGAAGAGATACTCATAAATATTTTACTGAATAGCTTTCATTTTAATCCTGTAGATGCTTCCACATCTACAGGATTGGCTTTGTAATGAAGCCAAATGCCAGGACTGCTTTGGCAAGAGCTTTAATACTGGCCAGGTCTCAGGATCAACTGTCTTCATCAGGATTTATTTGTTTTTCAAGTTATCATATAATAACTTTAAATCTTGTATTGACTAGTCTGAAGAAAGCCCTTCAAATTCTCAACCAAACACAGCATAATTTGGGGATAATTACTTGACAGCTCCCTTTCTGAACCCCAGACCATGCTATGTATCCTCTCTTCAGCCTTACTCTTCAGAGGTCACTTTCTCACCATCACTCCAACTCACATAACACCTTCTAGCCTTTAGTGATTCCAGTGATTGATGTGGGAAGCTCTGGTCCAAGTTAAATTCCACACTATCTCCTTTCTCCCTCTGCAGGGTCTTTGCTTCTTCCTTTCACCTGACATAGCTCAATTAATTCTACCTTGGGCAATTTTTATTTTAGACCCGTTAAAGGTATTTTATACCTGTTAAAGGCTGGCAGTGTACTATATTTGGTCACACAGTTTTCTGAGGACAATGACACAGGGGACATTCAAGCTGAATTAAATTCTTCATATTTGATGTGAGTTTTTTGCCACAAATTCCTGGTCTTACCCTGGTGAGATGGACTGTATCATAAATCAAATATAGTGGCTTAAACAAATAAGTTTATTTTTCCTACATAAGAAGCCCAGAAGTAGTTGATTGCAGGATTGTTTTAGTAACTCAGCAATCAGGGATGATTCCATTTAGCCTTCTCATTGTGGTTGCAAGACGGTTGCAGAGGCTCTTGCCATCATATCATATTTGGCCAAGAAAAATAAAGAAGAAAGAAGCAGCAGCACTAGCAGATGTCCATTCCACTTGCATGTCATTAGCCAGAAGTCTGTCACATGGTCAACACTGATAGGATGTTACTTGGGCCAATCTACAATGTCTGCCACACTCCTATTTACCACTTTCCATTAAGGTCTAGGCTTAAAGTTCCTGCCTTAATATTTTGCTCAGCCCTCCAGAACTGAGGGCATTTCTGAAACACGAGGTCTTCTCCATCTTAACTAATCTAGTGGCAGGAAAAAGAACTCAAACAAAAAAGAAGGGGGATATTTGTACCGCTTCATTTCTCCCACCAAGTCCACCACTACCAACCACCATAAAAGCACATTTATTGAATCCTTGATGCTCTCATTTGGTTCCTCACATAACGGTGTCCATCTTCTCTAAGGAAGAGAATTCACTTCTGGAAATAGGAAAGGCTCACCTCAAAATGATATTCTGAATGTAGTATTTGAAGCTTAGAGAATGTCAGTTCCAAGCACCAGGGCATTGTTTAGAATTGTTCACATCATATCTGGTTTTTATCCTGGTTCTCAATAATATTGAAGGACCAGCATGTCACAGAAAAACAATTCACTTTTCTAAATTTCAAGGACAGATTAATATTCTACCTGAATTTCAAAACAAACAAAAATTGTCCAGTCTAGGAATTTGGCCTTTAGTGTGTTCTTTTCCTCCAACTTTTTATTTTAGAAAATTTGCTAAAAGGTAACAACAAACACCCTTATATCCTTCACTTATATTCACCAATTTTTAACATTTTACCATCTCTAAATATTTAAGCATTTAGCTCCTAAGACCCAAGATGTTCCCTTATATAATCGCAATACAATGCTTATATTTAAGAAATTTATTATTGATCTGTTGTTATTATCATATCTTATGCACATTCTAATTTCTCTTATTATTCCAATAATGTTCCATATGTCTTTTTCCTCCTCTCCAGGGCTCAATCAATGCATTTAATTGCTATAACTCTCTAGTCTACTATAATCAAGACTGTTTTTATTTTCTCTTGCATGACACTGATATTTTTGAGAAAAGTAAGCCGTTTGTTTGCAGAATGTTTCTCATTTGGATTTGATTGTTTGCTCATGAGTAGATTCACGTTAAGCATCTTTAACAAGAATACTACATAGGTGGTTTTGTATCATTCTCAGTGCATCATATCAGGAGATGGATGACGTCATTTTGTCCTGCTACTAGTGATATTAAATTTGATCATTTGGTAAAGGTCGAGTTCACCAAATTTCTCTTCTGTAGTATTATCTTCTCCCTTTATAATTCATAACTAATCTCTGAGGTCATATGTTGAGACCATGCAACTATCCTGCTCCTCAACAATCTTAAACCCAATGGTTTTAGCATCCATTGAAGATTGATTCCTGAATCAATTCCTAAAATTTTGGTTGCAAAATGATGATTTTCCAATTTTATCACTCCTCCTATATTTATTAGATGGCATTTTTCTATAAAAAAAGATTTTCCTTCACTCCCTTCTTCCTTGGCCCTTTGAAAATTAGCTAGTATTATTATAGTTCATGGATTCATTCCTTTTCCATGTATTATAAATCATTTCCATCATTATTTATTTTGAGGCTCTAATTATCCTAAATTTAGCCAATGGAGCCTCTTCAAACAAGATTTTATGTCCTCTTGAAATACTCCTATCAACTTTTGAGAACTTTTACTCTCTGACATAACAAAATGCATCAGACCCACCTTGTTTCCCTGGACACAGACCCAGAGCCAGCCATTATCCAAGGAGCTCTGGCTCCTTTTAGAGAATGGTACTTATAAAAGTCAAGATCTAGGTGCTAAGTATACTCACTGCTACTGAAGTACCATTTATCAGTGGACAGAGCTAGGAAATATGTATCTTAAAAATCATTAACTCATATTGATAACTTCAATTCAAATTTAACACTTACAGTGTTCTTCTGTTCCTCTCATTCCACATTTACAACTTTCTTTTTCCACAGTTGGAAATGAATGTAGTACCATCAATATCAATATATGTACTTATTTGTTCACTCATAAAATGTTTGAGAAACAGTTTCAGACTTACTACAACCATACTACCACCACTAACTAAATGTATTAAAGGTCAAGATTTCCTTTTGTCCTTGGAATATATCCCACTGGGAATATAGTCAGAGTATGATCAATTTGATATGCAATTATATATTTTCTCATATTTGCATTCAATTTTAGAGTTTTTGCAGTTCTTTGTTGAATTAATATTTCTTGAATATGAAAATAATAACATGGTTCAAGTCAAATCTATATAAAAATGCTTAATAAAGTTTCATTCTTTTTCCTATTTTTTTCTAATCTGTTTCCACATATCTTCTGTAGGTAACAAATTTAATCATTCTCTGGTTTATCCTTCCTGTGTTTATTTTACAAAAATAAGTAGATACATCTCCATAAACACAAACATACACATTTTTATTTCCCCTTTTTTCACAGATATATATACCATATTTCTGCTTAAACTATATCACTTAGAGTTTTTCAAATTCTTTTTATATTTGTGTATTATTTAATTCTGTGGATACACTTTTGTTGATTAGCCTAATCACGAATTATTGGACATATAGGTAACTTTCCAATAATTTGTTGCTATAAATAATGTCATAATGAGTAAGTAATGCATTATGTATGAGTGTGTTACTAAAGGCGTACCTTTAGGGTAAATTTCTAGAACTGATTTCTAGGTCAAATGGTGTGCAGTTTTGTTATATATTGCCAAATGTTCCTCCATAGGAGTTATACAATTTAACATTTCTAGCATCAGTATAAAAAAGTACTTATTTCCCCACAGTCTGAGCAACAACAAAGTGTGTAGCCAAACTTTTAAAATTTTCCCAATCTAATCATAAATGAAGCTTTAATTCAAGGTAGTTTTAATCACATTTATAGTAGTATGGATGAAGTTGTACACCTTTTCAAGAATTTAAAGGCCATTTTCTCATATCTTATGCTGCTAGGTCTTTGTCTCCTTATTTTTTTCCTTTTTTTAAGGACTTGCTATTTCTTGATTTCTTATAGTTCTTTATATTTTTCAGAAGTTAGCTCTTAGGATAAATGTTATACAACTACTTTCTCCCAGTTTGTAATTTATATTTTAATTGTATTTTTGGCTCTTTGTTTTCTAGGCAAAAATTGCTTCTTTATGTTTTATATTTACTGGTCTAATAAAAGAAATTGCATCAGGATTTTGAGACTCAAGTAGAAAGCTTTGCCTTTATCCAGATTATAAGGAAATGTATCCATGTTTTCTTCTACTCCATGTATGGTTTCTTTAAAAAAAGAGAGATTTAGACTTCTGATACTTTTGGAATTCACTTTTGTGTAATCTATGAAATATAAATTTGATATTACTCTTCCAAATGACTATGCAGATGGCCAGTTGCATTTATTAATAAGCCTATATTTTCTACAGTGACTAAGGTGTCATCTTTATCCTATTGTATTTGGGTTTATTTCAGAACTTTCTATTCTGTTCTACTGTTCCTTCCATCCATTAATATGCCAATACATAACTGTTTTAATTATAGAAAGTTTATATATTTCAGTATCTGATAAGTATGCACTGCCCTGCCACTCTGTGCTCTTCTCCAAGATTTCATCATTATTCTTGCATGTTTACTTTTCCACGTGAATTTTTCCATATTAACTTCTGTAGCTACAAATTTAAATTATGTGAATTTTTATTGAAATTGCATTAGGCTCATATATTAACTTAAAGAAAAATGACATGCATGTGATATTGAACCCAAAAACAAGGAATGTTTTTGCTTTTGCAAATCTACATTTGTGTCTTTTGTGTTTTTTCCTGCTTTTTTATATGTCGTTGCAGTTTAAAAGGGATTCTTTCCTATTATATCCTTTTTACTGGCTATTGTTTGTGCAGTTGAAAGCTATTGGTTTTTCTATGTTCATTTTTATATCCTATTACTTAATAGAATGTTTATTATATGAGTTTTTTTTAAATAACTTATTCCCTTGCATTTTCAGATCACTGTCAAATCATTTGCAAACAGGTGTAGTTTTTCTTCTTCTTTTCCATTTTGATCTATATTCCCATACAATGTTAAATAATAGTGGGGAAATAGGCATCTATGCCTTGTTCTTGATCTCAGTATGATTGCTTCTATCATGTGTGTGCATGTGTGCGTTCTAATTCCATTAAATATTATCAGATAAATGTGTATCCACTGTGTCAAGTCCTTCCAAGTAACTATGATTTTTCTCCCCGGAATTAATATGAAGAAATTGTCTTCATTGATATGAAGATATATGTTAATAGATTTGCAAATATTAAGACATCCTTACGTTTTAAGAATAAATCTCACTTGGTCATAATGTATTATTTTCCTATATACCTGTTCAATTCCGTTTGCTAATATTTTATTTAGCATATTTACATCAATGTTCACAAGGAATATTTGGGGGTTTTTTTTGTCTTGTTTTGTTTTCTGCTACCATCAGATTCAGGAACTAATGTTATATTTGTCTCATGAAGTAATTTGAAAGTTTCTGTTCACTTCTGAAGCTCGAGAAAAATTTATATAGCATTAGGATCATCTAGATGTTAAACATTTCATACAATGCCCCGTTGGAAACACCTAGATGGGGTACTTTTTGTTGGGGGAATTTTTTTTTTTTTTGATCTTTCACTATTCTCCTGTGAAACTAGTCTATTTCACCTCTTTCTGCAATGGAATTATTTTTACTTAATTGAACGTTGCTAGGAAACTTTATCTCTTACCTAAGTTTACAATGTATCTGCATAGAGTTACACAAAGTATTCTGCTATGACTTTTATTATTTCTCTGTCTCTCTAGCTATTTTTTCTTGTAGTTACTTATTTTGTATATATGTGATTTATTGCTTTCTTTCGTTATTAGGTTACATGTCTGTTTTTGTTAACTTTTTAAAAAAATAACTTTTTGTTTTGTTTTGTTTTTTTACCACAATAGCAAATAATCAAACTATAATATGGACTAAGGAACTGAATAGACATTTATCAAAAAAAGACATACAAATGACCAATAGGTACATGACAAGTTACTCAAAATTACAAAAGATGTAAGGTACAGGATGACCAAAATTAGCACAGCTGTAGGATGTATATCAAAGTTGTTAAGGCAGTAAATCCTACAAATATCCATCGCAAGAAGAAAAACTTTTTTCTGATAATCATTTCCTAATATATGTAAGTCATATCACTACCCTGCAAACTCTGATATCATTACACAAGAAAAATATTTAAAAGGTAAAAACTAAAAGTGCAAAATTATCAAAGAGTACAAACTACTACTGTTTTACCTTTAGAATTATTTTATTAAATCTTAAAGGTACAACAGTTTCTTAACTCTACACATGAACTAATTTTCTTTAGAAGAATGATGTTATGTCTCATTACACCATAATTCTAGCTAACAGTTTTACAAAATTTTGAGAAAAATCTTGAAAAAGGATTCAAATATCATCCAAAACTTTGAAATTTAACATTATCAAAGGGGATGCTTCCACATTCTTACAGAGACCACTGGAGAGACAACAATTCAAAAGCTAAGAAACGGTCTCAAAAGCATTTTTTCATATGATCTTTCCTCCACAGAAAGGTATTGTTCTTACATAATCGAGTCTGCTCACAAAATGGCTCTCTGTACCTGCTCTGGTGTCTTCTGCCATATCACTGCATATTTATGCATGACTGAGGTAAGAGTTTCCTGAACACTGTTATTTCGATAACCTAAAGCTCTTCTGTTACCTCTGGGCTCTCAATGTCTATTTATACAGTCAAGCCCACGGCAAATAGAAGCTCAGTATTGGCTGGTCTCTGCATAACGCCCACGTCTTCCACCACCTCCTGGACCATAGTTTCCTCCACCATATGATCCTCCCACGTTCCTGCTATACCACTCAGCTTTCCACTCTTCAGTAAATCGTACTTAGAAGGTTTCTGCTTATAATTTCCCAAATCATTGTAATTATGACTTCCATAATTTCTTCATCCATAGCTGTCAAAACCACCTCTGGAGGCCCCATCCAGGTCACCATATTGAGATCCTCTACCACTGTATCCTCCTCATCCTCCTCCATAACCAGGGCTAACCCCCAAATTGCCACCTCCAGATCCTCCTCCACACCCATGATAGCCATCCCCAAATGTATGTCCTCTTCCATATCCATCAGCTCCTCCTCCAAGTTTCCTTCCTCATCCTGGTCCTGCTCCAACATTTCCACCACCACCAGGAGAGTCTCCAAAACCAACGTTGCCTCCTCTTCCACCTCTAGAACTTTGGACTCCCTGCATTTTAGGTCGAGACAAGGCCTTTCCTACTTCTGCATGATGACCATTGATGCTATAGTCTTTCTGCAACACAAGCTTATCCATGGGATCATGGTCATTAAAAGTGACAAATCCAAAGCCTCTTTTCTTTCCAGACTCCCTATCGGTAATTATCTCAATGGCATTGATTTTTCCATATTTCTCAAAGTAATCTCTAAGATGATGCTCTTCAGTATCTTCTTCAATTCCACCAACAAACAGCTTCTTCATGGTGATAAGAGCCCCCAGCTTTCCATAGTCCTCTCTTGGGACAGCACGTTTGGGTGCAACCGTTTTCCCATCAATGGAATGAGGTCTGGCAGCCATGGCAACATCCACCCCAGCCATGGATGAAAACGTGACAAAACCAAATCTTCCTGGTTTGAGGCTGGCAGGATGCCTTATTAACACACAGTCTATAAGGTTTCCCCGTTGCTTGTAGTAGTTCCTCAGACTTTCTTCCATGGATTCAGAGCTTAAGCCACCAATAAAGAGTTTACAGAATTTTCCTTTTCTTTCTTATTCCTCTCCAAAGGAACAGATGTTGAAGTTTTCTTCATCGCAGGCTTACTCGCTTGAGCCATTTTCCCGAAGCTGAGGGGGATGAGGGAGATCTCCAAAGACTAACATGAACTGGAGGGTCCCGACCCCATGGTGAGAACCGAACCTCCGCTGCTCCAGCAACAACACCTGTAGGAGCACCTCCACCGGGGATCTGGTGATGCTGCTACTGCTCTGGAGCTGCTGCCGCCCTTGAACCAATCTTGAGCAACTTTCAGTTTTCCTGCAAAACGTCATTTTGAACCGAGTGACCTTTCCTGATCCAGTAAACAAACTTCTTATTACATTTCCTCTACATTGATTTCTTTTTCTGAACTTTTAATTTTCTCTAAATTGTTACCTATTTTTAAAAATAAATTTATTTATTTATTTTTGGCTATGTTGGGTCTTCGTTTCTGTGCGTGGGCTTTCTCCAGTCGTGGCGAGCGGGGGCCACTCTTCATCGCGGTGCGTGGGCCTCTCCCATTGCGGAGCACAGGCTCCAGATGCGCAGGCTCAGTAGTTGTGGCTCACGGGCCCAGCCGCTCCGCGGCATGTGGGATCCTCCCGGACCAGGGCACGAACCCGTGTCCCCTGCACTGGCAGGTGGATTCTTAACCACTGCACCACCAGGGAAGCCCCTGTTATCTATTTTTGATACAGTTTTCCTCACTAAATTGGATATCCAATGAAGAGATCACTAATGTGGACTTTAAAATTTTATACCAAAATACTTACCTATTGCTTTGCCCTTACAATGAGTTCAGATATCTTTTTTGAAAGAAACTATTCAGACTACAAAAAGGATTTTTCTTTTTTGTTGTTTTGTTTGTGTTTTTATACAGCAAGTTCTTATTAGTCATCAATTTTATACACATCAGTGTATACATGTCAATCCCAATCGCCCAATTCAACACACCACCATCCCCACCCCCACCAACCCCCACGGTTTTCCCCACTTGGTGTCCACACGTTTGTTCTCTACATCTGGATCTCAACTTCTTCCCTGCAAACCTGTTCATCTGTAACTTTTTAAAAAATAACTTTTTGGATTTAATATTATTTTAAAATTTTTATTATTTCTGCCTCATTCATTTTTCTTTTTATTTTAATAAGTCTTTCCTTAATTTTTATTTTTTTAAGATTTTGTACACTTTTGGAGTTTTGAGTTGGGAAATTAAGAAACTTATTTTTAATTATACATTTCAACTGATCTAGATATTTAAGGTTCCTCTGAAAAACGCTGTAAGAAATAGATTCTGATATGTAAGGATTACATTATTTTATTAAAATTTGCATTTATGGTTTTCACTTTCCTTTTTGTCTAGAAATGTTGAAAAAGTGGTTTTCTTTTTTTTTTTTTTATAATTTGCAATGGGAAGAGCATTTTTCCCCAGCATTTTATTATACATTGTTGAATGTACAGAAGAGTTGAAAGGATTATACAGTACACATCCATTTATCCACCACTGAGATTTTATTATTCTCAACATTTTGCTAGATAAGCTTTACCATATACCTGTTCATTTACCTATTCATCCAAAACTTTAATTTATCAATTGATCTGTTTATCAATTTATCTATTCATCTATAAGTTCATCTCACTTTTTGAAGTGTTTCAAGTAACTTTCAGACATTAGGATACATCAGCATTAAACAGTTTAACATTTATATCATTAACTAGAATTCAGTATTTGTTTAGAGTTATTATTGCTTTATTTTAGGTAATTTAACCTATAGTGAAATATACAAGCCATTAATGAGCTTTGATGAACGTTTAGATCTGTTATCCAAACACCTGTCAAGCTATAAGGCATTTCTGTCATCCCAGAAAATTCCCTCATACCTCTTTACAGTCAGTTTCTATTTCCAACACTTCAGAGAAAAACTCTGTGTTTATTATTTTTTACCATATATTAATTTTTGACTTATAGAACTTTACTTTTAAAACACTGCTTTTATTTTTTCACCATGTATTAGTTTCTGCCCATTACAGAACTTAACTTAAATGGACTAATTAATACAGTACATACTCTAATGTGTAAAGCTTCTTTCACTGAACATGATTTTTAAGGTTCATCAAAATCCTTGGCTGCAGCAGTATTTTTTTTTAAATGGTGACCAGGTCTCCCATTGTATGAATATACCACAGTTTATCTATCCTCCTGATTATACATATTTGGATTATTTCCAAATTTTGGCTATTACGAAAAGAAGCTTTGAACATTTTTGTGGACATGTTTTTACTTCTTTTGGACAAATACCCATGAGCGCAATTGTTGGGGCATAGGGTAGCTATGTACCTTATTTTATAAGAAATTTCCATGACACAGAAGATTTTATAAAATAAAAGAGACAAACTAGATGTTATCAACATTTTAAATGTTTGTTTTCAAATGTCACCGTGAAGAAAACAAACAGGCAAGCCACAGTCTAAGAAAAAAATATTTTCAAAATATCTGAGAACAGGTTTCCAAGAGATATATCTATCTAACTAATATGTCTATATGTATCTAACATATCTATGTACATAAATAGATATATCTATACATGTATATTGATATATTTGTGTATATAGATACCTATATAACTAATGTGTCTAATATCTAATATATATTACAGCTTTACACATATGTGATAGATATATTAAAACAATAAAAATACACACAATGCAATAAAGATGGCAAATATTTGAACAGGCATTTCAAAATAGAACTATGTGAATGAAAAGTAAGTATGTGAAGAAATGTTCAAATCATTAGTCATCAGCAAAATGGAAATTAAAATCCTAATTATGGGGACTTCTGATTTCTAGTTCTGTATGTAAGGGAACTTGGAAGTCATCACTCCATCCTAACAAGTAAAAAGTTGAACATGATTCTTCTTGGATCCATGAAATAGGGGAGGACACAGGGCAAACCACTGCTCCCAAGATTAGAGAAACAGATAGCTGAATACAAGGAGTTGTTGATTACCAGATTACTGCAGCAGAGACCTACAAGGAGAAACTGCCTCTGGAAGCAGTGCTGGGATAGAAAAAGCTGAACTATAATTGATAAATTGCTGGAGATAGAGTGAGGGCAACTCTGAGAGTTAAAAACATCAAGAGGAAACCAGTCATGGGGGGGTCCCACAATATTGTGAGACGTACCTCCAGGTAAGGAGTCTGACCAAATTCTGACAGTATTAAATATCAGAGAAAACACCCTTCTGCTTCTGACAGGTGAAAAAAATCATTTTGAAATATGCCAGAGCACTCAGTTCTTCCTACCAGGCCTGCCCTCAGGGGAAAATTGTTTAGTGAATCTAATACTAGCTAAAAAGATGTGTATTAAGACACATATAAGAAACTTGGAAGTTGTTACTCTCCCCTAACAACAAATGAAAAGCTGAAGAAACTGAAAAATCAACAACTCTCCTTGAATTCTCAAGAGAGGGGAGGACACAGGACAAACTGCTGTTCCTAAGACTGGAGAGATAGATCAATACAGGGAGGCATGGCTTACTAGAGAATCACTAGCTGCAACCCCTCAGGAGCCAGTGCCACGGTAGGAAAGCCTTGGCTGTAATCGATGAATCACTGGAGGTTCAGAGCAGACAGCTCTGAGAGTTAAAAACTTCAAGGGATCTAGTCTTGGGGGACTCACAATATTGTAAGATTTACCTCCAGGAGCTTGACTAGGTTCCTACAGTAAATATCAGAGGAAACTCCTCTCCTGCTTCCTGCAGGGGGAAGGGAAAAGGAACCATTTTGAAATACCCCAGAGCACTCTGTTCTTCTTAACAAGGCCTGCCCTCAGAAGAAACTAGCTAAACTGGGCCTAACATGCTGGGGAAGGGAAATACTCAACTCCAGCCCATTCTAGCCAACCTCTCCTACCTAAGGAGGGAGAAAAGAAAAACCCTGAGGAACACCTGTTAAGTTCACAGGCTAGAGGCATGGGATCCCTAAAAGACTGATATCTAATCAAAGGACTATAAAATGCCTTCCCTCCCCACAAACCTCACCATCATATTACTAGTGGCCTGTTTACAGGCAGCTCCTCTTACTCCTCTTACCTCTTGTCTGGCTATCAAGAAAAAAATCACAAGACATACCAAAATGCAAAAAAAAAAAAAAAAATATATATATATATATATATATATATATATAGAAGAGATAGAGTAAGCATCAGAACCAGACATGGCAGGGGTGTTCGAAATATCAGACTAGGACTTTAAAACAACTATGATTAATATGCTAAGGGCTCTAATGGGTAGAGTGGGCAGCATGCAAAAACAGATGGGTCATGTAAGCAGAGAGATGGAAATTCTAATAAATAATCAAAAAGAAATAATAGAAATAAAAAATACTACAATAGAAATGAATACTGCCTTTGATGGACTTATTAGTAGATGTGACACAGCTGAGGAAGGAAACTTTGAGCTAGAGGATGTATCACTAGAATCCTGGAAAGCCAAAAGCAAAGAGAACAAGAAAGTTGAATCAATAATTAATAACCTCCTAAAACTGAAAGTAGCAGGCCCAGATGTGTTCACTGGTGAATTCTACTAAACACTTAAGGAAGCAATTATACCAATTCTCTACAATCTCTTTCAGAGAGTAGAAGCAGAAAGATTACTTCCTAATTCATTCTATGATGCCATCATGACCCTAATACCAAAACCAGACAAAGATATAAGAAAACTGCAAACTAATGTCTTTCATGAACACAGATGCAAAAATTCTCAACAAAATATTAGCAAATCAAATCCAATAATGTATAAAAAGATAATATACCATGACCAAGTGGGATTTATCCCACGTATGAAAGCCTGTTTCAACATTCAAAAATTAATTATTGTAATCCATCATATCAACAGGATAAAACAGAAAAATCACATGATCATATCAATAGATGCAGAAAACGCATTTGATAAAATCTAACAGCCATTCATAATAAAAATTCTCATTAAACTAAGAATAGAATATCCTCAACTTTATAAAGAATATCTACAAAAAATATCTACAACATCATACTAGATGGTGAGAATCTCAAAGCTTTCCAACTAAGGTCAGGTACAAGGCAAGGATGTTCCCTTTCAGCACTCCTTTTCAACATCATACTGGAAGTTCTATCCAATTCAGTAAGAAAAGGAAAAGAATGGAAAGGAAAGGAAAGGAAAGGAAAGAAAAGGAATAAAGATTGGAAAGGAAAACATAAAATTACTTCTTTTTGCAAATAAATTTATTTTTCTATATATAAAATCCAAAAGAACTGCCAAAAATCTCCTGGAACTGATAAGTGATTATAACAAGGTTGCAGGATACAAAGTTAATACACAAAAGTCAAATGCTTTCCTATATATCAGGAATGAACAAATACAACTTGAGATTAAAAATACAATACCATTTACTTTAGCATCCATGAAAACCAAATACTTGAAAATAAATTTAATAAAATATGTACAAGATCTACACAAGGAAAACAAAAAACTTTGATGAACAAAATCAAAGAGGTAAATAGAGATATATTCTATGTTCACTGAGAGGAAGACCCAATATTTTCAAAATGTCAGTTCTTCTTTACTTGATCTATAGATCCAATGCAATTTCAATCCAAATACCAGAAAGTTATTTTGTATATATTGACAAACTGATTTTAAAGTTTATGTTGGCAAAAGCCAACATAATATTGAAGGAGAAGAACAAAGTTGGACTGACAATACCTGACTTCAAGACTTACTTATAAAGCTACAGTAACCAATACAGTGTGGTACTGGTGACAGAATACACAAATAGATCAGTGGAACAGAATAGGGAGCCCAGATATAGACCCCCATAAATATAGTAAACTGATCTTTGATAAAGGAGCAAAGGCAACACAATGGAGCAAAGATAGTTTTTACAAGAAACATTGCTGGAACAACTGGACATCTATATCCAAAAGAAAAGAAAAAAGGAATCTAGATATAAACTTTACACCCTTAACAAACACTAATTCAAAATGAATCACAGATCTAAATCTAAAATGCAAAACTGTAAAACTCCTAGAGGATAACAAAGATGAAAACCTAGATGACTTTGGGTGGCAATGACTTTTTAGATACAACACCAAAGACATGATCAACGAAAGAAGTAATTGATAAGCTGGCTTCATTAAAATTACAAACTTCTGCTCTGTAAAAGACAATGTCAAGAGAATGAAAAGACAAGACACAGACTGGGAGAAAATATATGCAAAAACACATCTAATAAAGTACTGTTATCTAAAATATGCAAAGAAACCTTAAGCTAAATAATAAGAAAACAAACAACTCGATTCAAATTGTGCCAAAACACTTGACAGACACTTCACAAGAGAAGATATACAGATGGCAAATAGGGACATGTAAAAATGCTTCACATCATATGTCATCAGGGTAATGCAAATTTAAATAACCATGAAATACCACTTCACACTTATTAAAATGGCCAAAATATGGAATACTGAAACTAAATGTTGGTGAGGATGTGGAGCAACAGGAACTCCTATGCATTGCTGGTGTGAATGGAAAATGGCACAGCCACTTTGAAAGTCAATGTGACAGTTTCTTACAAAAGTAAGTATATCTTTACCATATGATATAGCAATCATGCTCCTTGGTATTTACCCCCAAAAGTTCAAAAGTTATGTCCACACAAAAACCTGCACACGTATGTTTATGGCAGCTTTATTCATAATTGCCAAAACTTAGAAGCAATCAAGATGTCCTTCAGTGGGTGAATGGATAAATAAACTTTGGAACATTCAGACAATGGAATATCATTTAGTGTTAAGAAGAACTGACACGTGAAAAGACAGGGAGGAATCTTAAATGCATATAAGTGAAAGAAGCCAATCTGAAAAGGCTACATATTGTATGATTCCAACAATATGACATTCTGGAAAGGGAAAACAATGGGAGAAAATTAAAAAAAAATCAGTGGTTGGCAGGGGTTGGGTGGAGGAGGAATGAAAAAATGCATCACAGAGGATTTTTAGGACATTGAAAATACTCTGTATGACACCATAATAATGGATACAGTATATATTTGCCCCAACTCATAGAATGTACAACATCAAGGATGAACCATAAGGTAATATATGGACTTTGGGTGATTATGATACGTTGATGTAGGTTCATTAATTGTAACAAATGTACCACTCTGGTAGGAAATGTTGATAATAGGGGAAACCATGTATGTGTGGAGGCAGGGAATGTAAGGAAAATATCTGTACCTTCCTCTCAATTTTTCTGTGAATCTAAAACTGCTCTGAAAAAAACACTGTCAATTTTTTTCATGGCATTAAAAAGACAAAGGAAAAGAAATAATGGGATACCAAGACACACCCACCATAATAAGTAACTCATTAAAAACTGAAAATAGAAAGTGTTGGAAAGATTTGGAGAAACTGAAACCTCATACATAGTATAATTTTTACTTCCTGTTCCTCTCAGAGTTTAGTTATTACATGTATATATAGTTCTGATTTTATGATTTCTTGGTAACATAACATTATGAATATCTATTTTATGTAATATTATTTTTATTATTATGAAGCATTCTTCAACTCATAATACACTTCTATTAATACAGTTTGCCTTTCTCATACATTATTTGTCTTTAAATAAAATTTAGCTTTTGCTTTTTTATTATTAGTGTTTCTATGCTAAATCTATTTTTTCATTCTTTAAGTGTTAACTTATCTGCATCTTTATTTCTTGCAGACAGATTATATTTGGAACATGTTTTTACATTCATTATGATGATCTCTGTCTTTTAATTGGTGACTTTAGTCCATTTACCTTTAATGTAATTATTCATATGATTGAAATTAGGTATACCATTTTTCTAATGTTTTCTGTTTTTCCCATCTGTCTAAAAATATGTTCTGTTCCTTCTATTCTGTAACTTTTTTGTGCTTATTGTATAGTTTATATAATTCAACTTAATGCTTCTTTTTTTTTTTAGATTTACCTTTTTTATTTTATTTTCAGAATGGTTGCTCTAGGGATTACAAAAGACATCATTAACTTATCACAGTCTATTTAAAGTTAATGTAACATCACTTTGTATATAAAGTAAGAATTTGGAAATAAATATCTTATTTTACTTCCCTCCTACATTAAGCTATTTTATATGTATTATATATACATATATTATAAATTACACACACAGCGTTATAATTTTTGCTTTAAATTGTTATAAGCAATAGATTCAATGCAATCAATCCCTATGAAAAACCATTTTTTTGAATTAATATAAAAACTCATCCTAAAATTCATGTAGAATCTCAAGGGATCTTGTTTGTTTTTCAAAATTCATTTAATCTATTAATGAGGGAAGCATTAGGATTATAATACTGGTTCAAGAGAAAACCATTTTTTTGAATTAATATAAAAACTCATCCTAAAATTCATGTAGAATCTCAAGGGATCTTGTTTGTTTTTCAAAATTCATTTAATCTATTAATGAGGGAAGCATTAGGATTATAATACTGGTTCAAAAATTGGAGAAATTGGGGACTTCCTTGGTGGTCCAGTGGTAAAAAAAATCCATCTTACAATGCAGGGGACACAGGTTCGATCCCTGGTCAAGGAACTAAGATCTCACATGCTGCGGGGCAACTAAGCCCATGCGCCACAACTACTGAGCTTGAACTCCTCAACTAGAGAGCCTGTGTGCCACAAACTACAGAGCCCACATGCTCTGGAACCCGTGTGTCACAACTACAGAGCCCACATGCCCTGGAGCCAGCACGACACAACTAGAGGAGAAAATCTGCACACCACAACTAGAGAGGAGCCCATGCATTGCAACGAAAGATCCCACATACCTCAACAAAGATCCTGCATGCCACTACTAAGACCTGATGCAGCCAAAAATAAATAAATAAATAATAAATAAATATTTTAAAAAAGAATTGGAGAGACTGAATATATAGCAAAAGAAAGAAAGAAAGAGAGAAGGAAAGAAAGAAAAGAAAGAAAGAAATGTCTCTTTGGAATTATATTTTCTACTGGAAAAAATCATTTGCATTTTTATCAGACAAAAATCTACCAGTTAACTGGTAGTTTCGCAGAGTTTACTACTAATCAATACTAAATAGTAAGTCAAAGGTACACTCTGTTAGAGAATGAACAATCTGTGATCTGCAATTAGCTAAAGCCCCAGTATAATGCTGAAAGGACACATAGCGTTCTTTTTGCCTAATTTTCACATTGGGGATAATTGTTCTTAACAGGATTTAGGGCAAATTACCTCAAATCTCTGTGAACTTCAATGCCTTTACTTTTTAATTTTAATTTTTTAAAATTTTTATTGGAGTATAGTTGCTTCACAATGTTGCATTAGTTTCTGCTGTACAGAAAAGTGAATTAGCCATACATATACATATATCCCCTCTTTTTTGAATTTCCTTCCCATTTAGGTTACAACAGAGCATTGAGTCGAGTTCCCTGTGCTATACAGTAGGTTCTCATTAGTTATCTATTTTATACATAGTAGTGTATATACGTCAATCCCATTCTCCCAATTCATCCCACCCCTCCTTTCCCCCTGGTATCCGTATGTCCATTCTATACATCTGTGTCTCTATTTCTGCTTTGCAAATAAGTTCATCTGTACACCATTTCTAGATTCCACATATAAGTGGTATTATACAATATTTGTTTTTCTCTTTCTGACTCACTTCACTGTATATGACAGTCTCTAGGTCTATGCATATCTCTGCAAATTTCTCACTTTTGTTCCTTTTTATGGTTGAGTAATATTCCATTGTGTATATATATAACATATCTTCATTATCCATTCTTCTGTTGATGGACATTTAGGTTGCTTCCATGCCCTGGCTATTGTAAATAGTGCTGCAATGAACAGTGGGGTGCATGTATCTTTTTGAATTACGGTTTTCTCTAGGTATATGCCTAGGAGTGGAATTGCTGGGTTATATGGTAATTCTATTTTTAGTTTTTTAATAAACCTTCATACTGTTCTCCATAGTGGCTGTATCAATTGACATTACACCAACAGTGTAAGAGGGTTCCCTTTTCTCCACATCCTCTCCAACATTTATTGTATGCAGATTTTTTTATGATGGCCATTCTGACTGCTGTGAGGTGATACCTCATTGTAATTTTGATGTGCATTTCTCTAATAATTAGTGATGTTGACCATCTTTTCATGTGTCCATTGGCCATCTGTATGTCTTCTTTGGAGAAATGTCTATTTAGGTCATCTGCCCAGTTTTTGATTGGGTTGTTTGTTGTTTTGATATTGAGTGGCATGAGCTGTTTGTATATTTTGGAGAGTAATCCCTTGCCAGTTGCTTCATTTGCAAAGATTTTCTCCTATTCTGAGGGTTGTCTTTTCATCTTGCTTATTGTTTCCTTTGCTGTGCAAAAGCTTTCAAGTTTCATTAGGTCCCATCTGTCTATTTTTCTTTTTATTTTCATTACTCTAGGACATGGATCAAAAAAGATCTTGCTGTGATTTCTGTCAAAGAGTGTTATAACTACGGTTTCCTCTAAGAGTTTTATAGTGTCTGGCCTTACATATAGGTCTTTAATCTATTTTGAGTTTATTTTTGTGTATGGTGTTGGGGAGTGTTCTAATTTCATTCTTTTACATGTAGCTGTCCAGTTTTCCCAGCACCACTTAGTGAAGAGACTATCTTTTCTCCATTGTATATTCTTGCCTCCTTTGTCATAGATTAGGTGACCATAGGTGTGTGGCTTTATCTCTGGGCTTTCTATCCTGCTCCATTGATCTATGTTTCTGTTTTTGTGCCAGTACCATACTTAATTACTGTAGCTTTCTAGTATAGTCTGAAGTCAGGGAGCCTGATTCATCCAGCTCCACTTTTCTTTCTCAAGATTGCTTTACAATTTGGGGTCCTTTGTATTTCCATACAAATTATAAAATTTTTTGTTGTAACTCTGTAAAAAATGCCATTGGTAATTTGACAGGGATTGCATTGAATCTGTAGATTGCTTTGGGTAGCACAGTCATTTTCAAAATATGGATTCTTCCAATCCAATAACATGGTATATCTCTGCATCTGTTAGTGTCATCTTTGATTTCTTTTATCAGTATCCTATAGTTTTCTGAGTACAGGTCTTTGGTCTCCTTAGGTAGGTTTACTCTTAAGTATTTTATTCTTTTTTCTGCAATGGTAAATGGGATTGTTTCCTTAATTTCTCTTTCTGATCTTTCATAGTTAGTGTATAGGAATGCAATAGATTTCTGTGTATTAATTTTATATCCTGCAACTTTACTGAATTCATAGATTAGCTCTAGTAGTTTTCTGGTGGCATCTTTAGGACTTTCTATGTATAGTATCATGTTATCTGCAAAGAGTGACAGTTGTATTTCTTCTTTTCTCATTTGGATTCCTTTTATTTCTTTTTCTTCTCTGATTGCCATGACTAGGACTTCCAAAACTATGTTGAATAAAAGTGGAGAGAGTGGACATCATTGTCCTGATCTTAGAGGAAATACTTTCACTTTTTCACCACTGAGAATGATGTTTGTTATATATGGCTTTTATTATGTTGAGGTAGGTTCCTCTATGCCCACTTTCTGGAGAGTTTTTATCATAAATGGGTGTTGAATTTTGTCAAAAGCTTTTACTGCATGTATTTAAATGATCATATAGTTTTTATTTTTCAATTTGTTAATATGGTGTATCACATCGATTGATTTGCATATACTGAAGAATCCTTGCATCCCTGCTATAAATCCCACTTGATCATGGTGTATGAGTCTTTTAATGTGTTGTTGCATTCAGTTTGCTAGTATTTTGTTGAGTATTTTTGCATGTATGTTCATCAGTGATATTGGACTATAAATTTCTTCTGTTGTGATTTATTTGTATGGTTTTGGTTATCAGGGTGATGGTGGCCTTGTAGAATGAGCTTGGGAGGGTTTCTCCCTCTGCAACTTTTTGGAAGAGTTTGAGAAAGATAGGTGTTAGCTTTTCTCTAAATGTTTCATAGAATTCACCTGTGAAGCCAACTGGTCTTTGACTTTTGTTTGCTGGAAGACTTTTAATCACAGTTTCAATTTTATTACTTGTGATTGGTCTGTTCATATTTTCTATTTCTTCCTGGTTCAGTCTTGGAAGGTTGTAACTTTCTAAGAGTTTGTCCATTTCTTCCAGTTGTCCATTTTTTTGGCATATGGTTGCTTGTAATAGTCTCTTATGATCCTTTGTATTCCTGTGGTGTCAGTTGTAACTTTTCCTTTTTCATTTCTAATTTTATTGATTTGAGTCTTCTCCCTTTTTTTCCTTTCTTTACTTGTCTGGCTAAAGGTTTATTGATTTTATTTATCTTCTCAAGAAACCAGCTTTTAGTTTCGTTGATCTTTGCTACCGTTTTCTTTGTTTCTATTTCATATTTCTGCTCTGATTTTTATGATTTCTTTCTTTCTACTAACTTTGGGTCTTGTTTGTCCTTCTTCCTCTAGTTGCTTTAGGTGTAAGGTTAGGTTATTTATTGGAGATTTTTCTTATTTCTTGAGGTGGGATTGTATTGCTATAAACTTCCCTCTTAGAACTGCTTTGGCTGCATCCCATAGGTTTTGGGTCATCGTGTTTTCATTGTCATTTGTTTCTAGGTATTTTTTGATTTCCTCTTTGAGTTTTTCAATGATCCCTTGTTTATTATTTAGCATATTCTTTAGCCTCCATGTGTTTGTGTTTTTTTAGTTTTTTAGTTGTTTTTCTGTAATTGATTTCTAATCCATAGCATCGTAGCCTGAAAAGATGCTTGATACAATTTCAATTTTGTTAAATGTACCAAGGCTTGATTTGTGAACCAAGATGTGATCCATCCTGGAAAATGTTCCATGTGCACTCAAGAAGAAAGTGTATTCTGCTGCTTTCAGATGGAATGTCCTATAAATATCAATTAAGTCTATCTGTTCTAATGTGTCATTTCAGGCTTGTGCTTCCTTACTAATTTTCTGTCTGGATCATATGTCCATTGGTGTAAGTGGTGTGTTAAAGTCCCCCACTATTATTTTTGTACTGTCAATTTCTCCGTTTATGACTGTTAGCATTTGCACTATGTATTGAGGTGCTCCTATGTTGGGTGCATAAATATTTACAATTGTTATATCTTCTTTTATTGATCCCTTGATCATTATGTAGTGTCCTTCCTTGTGTCTTGTAACAGACTTTATTTTAAAGTCTATTTTGCCTAATATGATTATTGCTACTCCAGCTTTCTTTTGATATTGCATGGAATATCTTTTTCCATCCCCTCAGTGTCAGTCTGTATGTGTCCCTAGGTGTGAAGTGGGCCTCTTGTAGACAGCATATATACGGGTCTTGTTTTTGTATCCATTCAGCCAGTCTGTGACTCTTGGTTGGAGCATTTAATCCATTTACATTTAAGGTAATTATCAATACGTATGTTCCTCTTACTATTTTCTTAAGTGTTTTGTGTTCCTTTTTGTAGGTCTTTTTCTTCTCTTGTGTTTCCCACCTAAAGAAGTTCCTTTAGCATTTTTTGTAAAGCTATTTTGGTAGTGCTGAATTCTCTTAGCTTTTGTTTTCTGTAACGCTTTTGATTTCTTTGTTGAATCTGAATGAGATCCTTGCTGGGTAGAGTAATCTTGGTTGTAGGTTTTTCCCTTGCATCACTTTAAATATATCTTGCCACTCCCTTCTTACCTTCAGAGTTTCTGCTAAAAAATCAGCTGATAACCTTATGGGGATTCCCTTGTATGTTATTTGGTGCTTTTCCCTTGCTGCTTTTAATATTTTTTCTATGTATTTAATTTTTGTTTAATATGAGTCTTGGCATGTTTCTGCTTGGGTTTACCCTGTGCGGAACTCTGTGCTTCTTGGACTTTGTTGACTATTTCCTTTCCTATGTTAGGGAAGTTTTTGACTATAATCTCTTCAAATATTTTCTCAGACCCTTGTCCTTTCTCTTCTTCTTGAACCCCTATAATTCGAATGTTGGTGTGCTTAATGTTGTCCCAGAGGTCTGTGAGCCTGTCCTCATTTCTTGTCATTCTTCATTCTGCTCCTTGGCAGTTATTTCCACCATTCTACCTTCCAGCTCACTTATCTCCAGCTCACTTATCTGTTCTTCTGCCTCAGTTATTCTGCTATTGATTCCATCTAGTGTATTTTTCATTTCTGTTATTGTGTTGTTCATCACTGATTCTTCTTTATTTCTTCTAGGTCCTTTTTAAACTTTTTTTGTATCTTCTTAAATCGTTCCTCCATTCTAATTCTGAGATCTTAGATCATCTTTACTGTCATTACTCTGAATTCTCTTTCAGGTAGATTGCCTATTTCCTCTTAATTTATTTAGTCTTATGGGATTTTACCTTCCTCCTTCGTCTTCAACATATTTCTCTGTCATCTCATTTTGTCTAACCTACTGTGTTTATGGACTCCTTTCCGGAGGCTGCAGGGTCATAATTCCTCTTGCTTCTGTTTTCTGCTCCCTGGTGAGTGAGTTTGGTCCAGGAGCTTGTGTAGGCTTCCTGGAGGGAGGGACTGTTGTCTGCACTCTGGTAGGTGGAGCTGAGTCTTTTCCCTCTGATCTGGAGGGCCACATCAGGTGGTGTGTTTTGGGATGTCTGTGAGCTTAGTACGACTTTAGGCAGCCTGTCTGCTATTGGATAGGGCTGTGTTCCTATCTTGCTGGTTGTTTGGCATGACACATCTAGCACTGGAGCCTGCAGGCAGCTGGATGGAGGTGGTTCATGGTATTGAGATGGATACCTCCAGGAGAGCACAAGCTGATTAATAGTCCCTGTGCCTGGGAATTCTCTGGTGGTCCAGCATCCTGGAATCAGCACTCCCATCCTGGAGGCCCAGGCTCGACCTCTGGCTGGGAAAAAAAGAGCCCACCAGTTTCACAGTGTGGCAAGAGAAAAAAGAAAGAAAATAAAGAAGAAAAGAAAACCAACAGGCAAACAAAACCCAAGACAAATAACAAAGAGAAAAACAAACACACAGTACCAACAACACAACACACACACAGAACAAATAAAGAAAAAAGAGAAGAAAACAAATAAAAAGATACAGCAAATCTGACTCATGATGACAACAAAACCAAACTAACAGAAACAAAGAAGCAGATAGAAAAGAAAAAAAGAAAAGAAAAATAGTTTAACCCCCCATAAAACAAGAGAACAAACAAACAAAAGAATTTAAAAAATGAATGAATGAATTCTCTGGCATTCCACTCTCTTGGACTGGGCGCTCTTACCCCAGAGGCTAAGGCCCGACCCCTGGCCCAGGAACCAAGACCCCATAAGCCGTGTGGCACAGCAAAAAAAAATAAGAAAGAAAAAAGAAAACCAATAAAACCCAAGACAAATGATAAAAGTAAAACTAAAGAAAAAATAAAAATAAAAGAACAATCTAACAAACAAAAGAACCCAAAACAAAAACTAACAAAAAACAGTAAGTAATCTAAAATAAAAGCAACCGGCAGCCCGTGACCGGCAGTCCGTGGCTGCGCGCCGCCGTCTTCGCTGCAGCCCCGACGCCCGTGGCTGGCACTTTTGTGGGCGAGTGTCCCGGAGAGCTCCCGGCAAGGATTCTGCCTACTGAGGTTACTCAGGAATGCTAACCTTTAACCAAGATATCTACTCCAGGACTTTGGATGCCTACTCATCTCACTTTTCGTAGGATCTATCTCGCAGTATGGATTCTATAGCTGAGGCTATTCAATAGTCTCAGCTGGGGGAAGGCGGAAGATGGCGGAAGAGTAAGACGCGGAGATCACCTTCCTCCCCACAGATACACCAGGAATACATCTACACGTGGAACAAC
Source organism: Aethalodelphis obliquidens (assembly GCF_003676395.1). Taxonomy (NCBI): domain Eukaryota; kingdom Metazoa; phylum Chordata; class Mammalia; order Artiodactyla; family Delphinidae; genus Aethalodelphis; species Aethalodelphis obliquidens. The sequence goes on from NW_020837945.1 coordinate 64,073,555, forward strand.
TCCTACAGAACACCTACTGAACGCTGGCAGAAGACCTCAGACCTCCCAAAAGGCAAGAAACTCCCCACGTACCTGGGTAGGGCAAAAGAAAAAAAGAAAAAACAGAGACAAAAGAATAGGGACGGCACCTGCACCAGTGGGAGGGAGCTGTGAAGGAGGAAAAGTTTCCACACACTAGGAAGCCCCTTCGCGGGCGGAGACTGCGGGAGGCGGAGGGGGGAGCTTCGAAGCCGCGGAGGAGTGCAGAGCAACGGGTGCGGAGGGCAAAGCGGGGAGATTCCCGCACAGAGGATCGGTGCCGACCGGCACTCACCAGCCCGAGAGGCTTGTCTGCTCACCCGCCGGGGCGGTCGGGGCTGCAAGCAGAGGCTCTGAGGCTCGGGTTTCCGTTTCGGACGGAGCGCAGGGAGAGGACTGGGGTTGGCGGCTTGAACATAGCCTGAAGGGGTTAGTGCACCACAGCTAGCCGGGAGGGAGTCTGGGGAAAAGTCTGCACCTGCCGAAGAGGCAGGAGACTTTTCCTTCCCTCTTTGTTTCCTGGGGCGTGAGGAGAGGGGTTTAAGAACGTTGCTTAAAGGAACTCCAGAGACGGGCGCGAGCCGCGGCTAAAAGCGCGGACCCCAGAGACGGGCGCGAGCCGCGGCTGAAAGCGCGGACCCCAGAGACGGGCGCGAGCTGCGGCTGAAAGCGCGGAATTCAGAGACGGGCGCGAGCCGCGGCTGAAAGCGCGGACCCCAGAGGCGGGCGGGAGACGTTAAGGCTGCTGCTGCCGCCACCAAGGGGCCTGTGTGCGAGCACAGGTCACTCTCCACACCCCTCTTCCGCGGAGCCTGTGCAGCCCGCCACTGCCAGGTTCCCGGGATCCAGGGACAACTTCCCCGGGAGAACGCACAGCGCGCCTCAGGCTGGTGCAAAGTCACGCGGGCCTTTGCCACCGCAGGCTCGCCCCGCACTCCGTGCCCCTCCCTCCCCGCCGGCCTGAGTGCGCCAGAGCCCCCGAATCAGTGGCTCTTTTAACCCCGTCCTGTCTGAGCAAAAAACAGATGCCCTCCAGCGACCTACACGCAGTGGCAGGGCCAAATCCAAAGCTGAGCCCCTGGGAGCTGTGAGAACAAAGAAGAGAAAGGGAGATCTCTCCCAGCAGCCTCAGAAGCAGCGGATTAAAGCTCCACAATCAGCTTGATATACCCTGCATCTGTGGAATACCTGAATAGACAACCAATCATCCCAAATTAAGGAAGCGGACTTTAGGAGCAAGATCTATGATTTTTTTCCCTTTTCCTCTTTTTGTGAATGTGTATGTGTATGCTTCTGTGTGAGATCTTGTCTGTATAGTCTTGCTTCCACCATTTGTCCTAGGGTTCTATCCGTCCATGTTTTTTTTTTTTTTTAATTTTTTTTTCTTAATAATTAATTTTAATAACGTTATTATACTTTATCTTCTTTCTTTCTTTCTTTCTTTCTTTCTTTCTTTCTTTCTTTCTTTCTTTCCTTCCTTCCTTCCTTCCTTCCCTCCTTTAGACAACGAATCATCCCAAATTGAGGAGGTGGTCTCTGACAGCAAGATTTATGATTTTTCCCCATTTACCTCTTTTAGTGAGGGTGTATGTGTATGCTTCTGTGTAAGATTTTGTCTGTATAGCTTTGCTTCCAACATTTGTCCTAAGGTTCTATCTGTCCCTTTTTTTCTTTTCTAAATAAGAATTTTTTAATTCAATAACTTTATTATACTTTATTTTATTTTTACTGTATCTTCTTTCTTTCTGTCTTTTTTCCTTCTTTCCCTCCTTCCTTCCTTCCTCCCTCCCTCCCTCCCTCCTTTCTTTCCTTCTTGCCTTCTTTGCTTCTTTCTTTCTTTCTTCCTTACTTCCTACCCTCCTTTCCTTCTTTCTTTCCTCATACTTCTACTAATTCCCTCTACTTTTTCTACCTTTTATCCTGAGCCGTGTGGATGAAAAGCTCTTGGTGCTCCAGCCAGGAGGCAGGGCTCTGCCTCTGAGGTAGGAGAGCCAACTTCAGGACACTGGTCAACAAGAGACCTCCCAGCTCCACATAATATCAAACGGCGAAAATCTCCCAGAGACCTCCATCTTAACACCAGCACCCAGCTTCACTCAACGACCAGCAAGCCACAGTGCTGGAAAACCTATGCCAAACAACTAGCAAAACAGGAACACAACCCCACCCATTAGCAGAGAGGCTGCCTAAAATCATAATAAGGCCACAGACACCCCAAAACACACCACCAGACGTGAACCTGCCCACTAGAGAGACAAGATCCAGCCTCATCCACCACAACACAGGCACTAGTCCCCTCCACCAGGAAGCCTACACAACCCACTGAACCAACCTTAGCCACTGGAGACAGACATCAAAAACAGGAGGAACTACGAACCTGCAGCCTGCAAAAAGGAGACCCCAAACACAGTAAGATAAGCAAAATGAGAAGACAGAAAAACACACAGCAGATAAAGGAGCAAGATAAAAATGCACCAGACCTAACAAATGAAGAGGAAATAGGCAGTCGACCTGAAAAAGAATTCAGAATAATGATAGTAAGGTTGATCCGAAATCTTGGAGATAGAATGGACAACAGAATGGACAAAATGCAAGAATCAGTTAACAAGGACCTAGAAGAATTAAAGATGAAACAAGCAACGATGAACAACACAATAAATGAAATTAAAAGTACTCTAGATGGGATCAATAGCAGAATAACTGAGGCCGAAGAACGGATAAGTGACCTGGAAGATAAAATAGTGGAAATAACTACTGCAGAGCAGAATAAAGAAAAAAGAATGAAAAGAACTGAGGACAGTCTCAGAGACCTCTGGGACAACATTAAACGCACAAACATTCGAATTATAGGGGTTCCAGAAGAAGAAGAGAAAAAGAAAGGGACTGAGAAAATATTTGAAGAGATTATAGTTGAAAACTTCCCTAATATGGGAAAGGAAATAGTTAATCAAGTCCAGGAAGCACAGAGAGTCCCATACAGGATAAATCCAAGGAGAAATACGCCAAGACACATATTAATCAAACTGTCAAAAATTAAATACAAAGAAAGCATATTAAAAGCAGCAAGGGAAAAACAACAAATAACACATAAGGGAATCCCCATAAGGTTAACAGCTGATCTCTCAGCAGAAACCCTACAAGCCAGAAGGGAGTGGCAGGACATATTGAAAGTGATGAATGAGAAAAACCTGCAGCCAAGACTACTCTACCCAGCAAGGATCTCATTCAGATTTGATGGAGAAATTAAAACCTTTACAGACAAGCAAAAGCTGAGAGAGTTCAGCACCACCAAACCAGCTTTACAACAAATGCTAAAGGATCTTCTCTAGGCAAGAAACACAAGAGAAGGAAAAGACCTATAATAACGAACCCAAAACAATTTAGAAAATGGGAATAGGAACATACATATCGATAATTACCTTAAATGTAAATGGACTAAATGCTCCCACCAAAAGACACAGATTAGCTGAATGGATACAAAAACAAGACCCTTATATATGCTGTCTACAAGAGACCCACTTCAGACCTAGAGACACATACAGACTGAAAGTAAGGGGATGGAAAAAGATATTCCATGCAAATGGAAGCCAAAAGAAAGCTGGAGTAGCAATTCTCATATCAGACAAAATAGACTTTAAAATAAGGACTATTAAAAGAGACAAAGAAGGACACTACATAATGATCAAGGGATCGATCCAAGAAGAAGATATAACAATTGTAAATATTTATGCACCCAACATAGGAGCACCTCAATACATAAGGCAAATACTAACAGCCATAAAAGGGGAAATCGACAGTAACACATTCATAGTAGGGGACTTAAACACCCCACTTTCACCCATGGACAGATCATCCAAAATGAAAATAAATAAGGAAACACAAGCTTTAAATGATACATTAAACAAGATGGACTTAATTGATATTTATAGGACACTCCATCCAAAAACAACAGAATACACATTTTTCTCAAGTGCTCATGGAACATTCTCCAGGATAGATCATATCTTGGGTCACAAGTCAAGCCTTGGTAAATTTAAGAAAATTGAAATGGTATCAAGTATCTTTTCTGACCACAACGCCATGAGACTAGATATCAATTACAGGAAAAGATCTGTAAAAAATACAAACACATGGAGGCTAAACAATGCACTACTTAATAATGAAGTGATCACTGAAGAAATCAAAGAGGAAATCAAAAAATACCTAGAAACAAATGACAATGGAGACACAACGACCCAAAACCTGTGGGATGCAGCAAAAGCAGTTCTAAGGGGGAAGTTTATAGCAATACAAGCCCACCTTAAGAAGCAGGAAACATCTCGAATAAACAACCTAACCTTGCACCTCAAGCAATTAGAGAAAGAAGAACAAAAAAACCCCAAAGCTAGCAGAAGGAAACAAATCATAAAAATCAGATCAGAAATAAATGAAAAAGAAATGAAGGAAACAATAGCAAAGATCAATAAAACTAAAAGCTGTTTCTTTGAGAAGATAAACAAAATAGATAAACCACTAGCCAGACTCATCAAGAAAAAAAGTGAGAAGACTCAAATCAATAGAATTAGAAATGAAAAAGGAGAGGTAACAACTGACACTGCAGAAATAAAAGAGATCATGAGAGATTACTACAAGCAACTCTATGCCAATAAAATGGACAATCTGGAAGAAATGGACAAATTCTTAGAAATGCACAACCTGCCAAGACTGAATCAGGAAGAAATAGAAAATATGAACAGACCAATCACAAGCACTGAAATTGAAACTGTGATTAAAAATCTGCCAACAAAGAAAAGCCCAGGACCAGATGGCTTCACAGGTGAATTCTATCAAACATTTAGAGAAGAGCTAACACGTATCCTTCTCAAACTCTTCCAAAATATAGCAGAGGGAGGAATACTCCCAAACTCCTTCTATGAGGCCACCATCACCTTGATACCAAAACCAGACAAGGATGTCACAAAGAAAGAAAACTACAGGCCAATATCACTGATGAACATAGATGCAAAAATCCTCAACAAAATACTAGCAAACAGAAACCAACAGCACATTAAAAGGATCATACACCATGATCAAGTGGGGTTTATTCCAGGAATGCAAGGATTCTTCAATATACGCAACTCTATCAATGTGATAAACCATATTAACAAATTGAAGGAGAAAAACCATATGATCATCTCAATAGATGCAGAGAAAGCTTTTGACAAAATTCAACACCCATTTATGATAAAAACCCTGCAGAAAGTAGGCATAGAAGGAACTTTCCTCAACATAATAAAGGCCATATATGACAAGCCCACAGCAAACATCATCCTCAATGGTGAAAAACTGAAAGCATTTCCACTAAGATCAGGAACAAGACAAGGTTGCCCACTCTCACCACTCTTATTCAACATAGTTTTGGAAGTTTTAGCCAAAGCAATCAGAGAAGAAAAGGAAATAAAAGGAATCCAAATCGGAAAAGAAGAAGTAAAGCTGTCACTGTTTGCAGATGACATGATCCTATACATAGAGAACCCTAAAGAACCTACCAGAAAACTACTAGAGCTAATCAATGAATTTGGTAAAGTGGCAGGATACAAAATTAATGCACAGAAATCTCTGGCATTCCTATATACTAATGATGAAAAATCTGAAAGTGAAATCAAGAAAACACTCCCATTTACCATTCCAACAAAAAGAATAAAATATCTAGGAATATACCTACCTAAGGAGACAAAAGACCTGTATGCAGAAAATTATAAGACACTGATGAAAGAAATTAAAGATGATACAAATAGATGGAGAGATATACCATGTTCTTGGATTGGAAGAATCAACATTGTGAAAATGACTCTACTACCCAAAGCAATCTATACATTCAATGCAATCCCTATCAAACTACCACTGGCATTTTTCACAGAACTAGAACAAAAAATTTCACAATTTGTGTGGAAACACAAAAGACCCCGAATAGCCAAAGCAATCTTGAGAAAGAAAGAAGGAACTGGAGGAATCAGGCTCCCTGACTTCAGACTATACTACAAAGCTACAGTTATCAAGACGGTATGGTACTGGCACAAAAACAGAAAGATAGATCAATGGAACAGGATAGAAAGCCCAGAGATAAACCCATGCACATATGGACACCTTATCTTTGATAAAGGTGGCAGTAATGTACAGTGGAGAAAGGACATCCTCTTCAATAAGTGGTGCTGGGAAAACTGGACAGGTACATGTAAAAGTATGAGATTAGATCACTCCCTAACACCATACACAAAAATAAGCTCAAAATGGATTAAAGACCTAAATGTAAGGCCAGAAACTATCAAACTCTTAGAGGAAAACATAGGCAGAACACTCTATGACATAAATCACAGCAAGATCCTTTCTGACCCACCTCCTAGAGTAATGGAAATAAAAACAAAAATAAACAAATGGGACCTAATGAAACTTCAAAGCTTTTGCACAGCAAAGGAAACCATAAACAAGACCAAAAGACAACCCTCAGAATGGGAGAAAATATTTGCAAATGAAGCAACCGACAAAGGATTAATCTCCAAAATTTACAAGCGGCTCATGCAACTCAATAACAAGAAAACAAACAACCCAATCCAAAAATGGGCAGAAGACCTAAATAGACATTTCTCCAAAGAAGATATACAGACTGCCAACAAACACATGAAAGACTGCTCAACATCATTAATCATTAGAGAAATGCAAATCAAAACTACAATGAGATATCATCTCACACCAGTCAGAATGGCCATCATCAAAAAATCTAGAAACAATAAATGCTGGAGAGGGTGTGGAGAAAAGGGAACACTCTTGCACTGCTGGTGGGAATGTGAATTGGTTCAGCCACTATGGAGAACAGTATGGAGGTTCCTTAAAAAACTACAAATAGAACTACCATATGATCTAGCAATCCCACTACTGGGCATATACCCTGAGAAAACCGAAATTCAAAAAGAGTCATGTACCAAAATGTTCATTGCAGCTCTATTTACAATAGCCCGGAGATGGAAACAACCTAAGTGCCCATCATCAGATGAATGGATAAAGAAGATGTGGCACATATATACAATGGAATATTACTCAGCCATAAAAAGAAACGAAATTGAGCTATTTGTAATGAGGTGGATAGACCTAGAGTCTGTCATACAGAGTGAAGTAAGTCAGAAAGAAAAAGACAAATACCGTATGCTAACACATATATATGGAATTTAAGAAAAAAAATGTCATGAAGAACCTAGGGGTAAAGCAGGAATAAAGACGCAGACCTCCTAGAGAACGGACTTGAGGTTATGGGGAGGGGGAAGGGTGAGCTGTGACAGGGCGAGAGAGAGTCATGGGCATATACACACTAACAAACGTAGTAAGGTAGATAGCTAGTGGGAAGCAGCCGCATGGCACAGGGATATTGGCTCGGTGCTTTGTGACAGCCTGGAGGGGTGGGATAGGGAGGGTGGGAGGGAGGGAGACGCAAGAGGGAAGACATATGGGAACATATGTTTATGTATGACTGATTCACTTTGTTATATAGCAGAAAGTAACACACCATTGTAAAGCAATTATACCCCAATAAAGATGTTAAAAATATAAATAAATAAATATAAAAATAAAATAAGATAAAAGCAAAGAAAACACAAAGCAAACATACAAAAATTATCAAAATAAAGGAAAACCAAAAAACAAAACAAAGAACAAAAACAATAACAAGACTAAAACACAAAAGAACAAAAAAGCAAAGTAAAAATAGAAAAAAAATTATTAATTAAAAATAAATAAATAAAAAGAGGGGCTTCCCTGCTGGCGCAGTGGTTGAGAGTCTGCCTGCCGATGCAGGGGACATGGGTTCATGCCCTGGTCCGGGAAGATCCCACATGCGGCTAGGCCTGTGAGCCATGGCTGCTGAGCCTGCGCGTCTGGAGCCTGTGCTCCGCAACAGGAGAGGCCACAACAGTGAGAGGACCACGCACCACAAAAAATAATAATAATAAAAAATAAAAAACAAAGAGAAAAGAAAAATAAGTAAAAAATAAAAAGTAATTAAAAAAACGAAATCAACAACAGGGGACTTCCCTGGTGGCACAGTGGTTAAGAATCTGCCTGCCAATGACCAGGGCACACAGGTTTGAGCCCTGGTCCAGGAAGATCCTACATGCCGTGGAGCAACTAAGCCTGTGTATCACAACTACTGAGCCCGCGTGCTGCAACTACTGAAGCCCGTGTGCCTAGAACCTGTGCTCCACAACAACAGAAGCCACCACAATGAAGAGCGCATGCACCACAACGAAGAGTAGCTCCCACTCACCACAACTAGGGAAAGCCTGCGCACAGCAACAAAGACCCAATGCAGCCAAAAAAAAAAAAAAAAAAAAAAAAAGGAAACAGAACAAAACAGAGAACAAAAAGAAAAAAATAGTAATAATCATAGTTTTCTGAGACCTGTGCTGTCAGTGTCCTTGCCCCCTCAGTGAGCCACAGCCCACCCCTGCCTCCCCAGGAGGCCCTCTAATACCCCTAGGTAGGTCTCTGGACCCAGTGTGGGCACTGTGGGGACAGCTCAGACACTGAGCTGGCCCAACTCCTGTGTGTACTTGTCCCCAAAGTCCACAGCTGCTAAAGTTAGGCTGGCCTCAGCTGTGGGAGTACTCATTGTCCATTCAGATATTCCACAGATGCAGGGTTTACCAAGCAGATCACGGGGATCTGGCCTCACCTCTGTGTGTGGGCCACCCTCAGCCATCTGTTCCCCACCTAGGCAAGAGGGGGCGAAAGTAGCAGTTGATTGGGTCTCTTCGGCTGATTGGGACACTTATTCAGGCCATGGAGGGATAAGGCAGCCACAAGCGGGGTTGCGTGAAGTGCCTGCAGCAGCAGAGACCAGCAAGAAGTTGCAACAGACTGGGATGTACTCACTCTGGTGGGATTCCCTCCCAGTGCCCACACAGGCAGGGGCTGGTGGGTGGGGAAGGAGACTTCAGTGGTGGGCCTGCCGCTTGTGCACCACTCAACAGTGGCACCTCATTTCCATGGCAGTCCACGCTTCCTCTAGGAGCATTCCTGGCCATGGAGCACCTCATTCCTATCCCCTCAGGTTGTCTCTGCACAGCCAATAGCAGTCCTCTCCCCAAATCCACTCTCCTAACCCCACACTTTAGCACTCTTACCCCACCAGCACTGGCAGCTTCTCATCTCAGGAGGTGCCCAGGGCTGATTCCAGAGGAGGCTTTCGTGTGGGCAGCATGTGTGGGCCTGCTGGGGCCCGCATGGTCAAAGGAGGGTTTGGCAGTAGTGGCATTAAGGACCCTGGAGCCTGTGCACCGCTCAGGACCCTGGAGCCTATGTGGCACTCTCAAGGGATCTTGAACAGCAAAATAATTTGGAGAAAGAAGAATGTAGCTAGAGGACTCCCAAATCCTGATTTCAAAACCTCCTAGAAAGCTACAATAATCAAAACAGTATGGTATTGGCATAAAACAGACATATAGACCAACAGAAGAATAGAGAGCTTAGAAATAAACTTTGGCATATATGGTCATTTGATTGTTGATAAGTGTTCCAAGGCCACCCCGCGGGGGAAAAGACAATCTTTTCAATAACTGGTGCTAAGAAAACTGAATATCCACATGCAGAAGACTTAACATGGCATACAAAAATAACTCAGAATGCATCAAGGACCTAAATGTGTGACTTAAAACTATGAAACTCTTAAAAGAAAACATAGGGTAAAATCTTTATGTTATCAGATGTAGCAATGACTTCTTGGATATAACACCAATGTCAGAGGCAACAAAATAAAAAATAGCCATATTGGATTTCATGAAAATTTTAAATTTTGTTAATCAAAAAATAATATCAACAGAGAAGAAATGCAACCCACAGAAGAAAATATTTTCTATCATATATCTAATAAGGGATTAATATCCAGAATATATAGACAACTCCTAAAATTCAACAACAATAAAACAAACAACTTGGTTTAAAAATGGGAAGAGGACTTGAATAGGTATTTCTCCAAGAGTGCAGCATTACTCACATTAGCTAAATCGTGTAAGCAGACCAATTGTCCATCAACTGATGAATGGATAAGCAAAATGTGGTATACAGTACAATGGAATATTATTTGGCCTTAAGAAGGATGGAAATCCTGACATATGATACAATGTTGATGAACCTTGAGGACACTGTGTTTAAGTAAAATAAGCCAGTCACAAAAAAGAAAAACACTGTCTGACTCTATCTGATGTACTTATAGTAGTCAAAGACAGAAAGCAGAATGGTGGTTGCCAGGAACTGGGTACAGAATTTCACTTTTACTAGATGAAACCAGCTACAGGCATGGATGGTTGTGATGGTTGCACAACATTATGAATGTATTTAATACCAATAAAATATACACTTAAAATGGTTAATATTTGTATACACAAATATCAAATCATTATGTTGTACAACTGAAACTAATATGTCAATTATACCTCATTTTAAAAAATGGTTAAGATGCTAAATTTTATGTTATGTGCATTTTACCACAATAAAAAAACTGGGAAAAATCATATATGTTTTAAATAAATTAAGAGAAAAATACAGTTTATTATATTTATCCATATTCATCATTTCTGATACTCTTCAACCCTTCCCCCAAATCTGACTTTCTGTATATTATTATCTCACTTAATGAAGTACTTCCTTTGACATTTCCTTTAGTTCATGTCTGTTGGTGATGAAGTCTCTTAGTTGTTCTGTTTTTTCACTGGATGTGGAATTTTGGATTGACTGAATTCTTTTTTTTCTTTCAGCAGCTTAAAAATAATTGTCCACTGTCTTCCTGTCTTCTGTTCTCCACTCTTTGTAATGATATGTCATTCATCATTCTTAACATTGTTCCCATGTATAAATATTTTGGATTCCCCCCCACCCCAGCTTCTTTTAAGAATTTTTTTTCTTTAGCTTTTCAATAGTTTGACCATCATTCACTTAGGTTTCTTCCTTGTATTTACCTTTCTGGGGTTTGCTGAGTTTTGTGTTTCTTTACATTTATGTCTTTCAATATATTTGGAGAAATTCCAGTTATTTCCTCAATTAAATGTCTGCCTCATTCTTTCTCTCTTGATCTTCTCACACTCTAAATATATATAGATATGTTAAAATTTTTGATATTTACCCATGTCACTGAGGCTCTTTTCATTTGTTTTACAATTATTTTCTTTCTATTCTTAAGATCAGATAATTCCTATTGTTCTATTTCAAATTCCATAATTTTTTTTTCTTCTGTCATCTTTATTGTGGTGTTAAGCCAGTTCAGTGAATTTTCATGTCAGTTATTCTATTTTTAAGTTCTAGAATTAACACAGGGGTTTTGGGGTTTCTTTGTTTTTTTTTTTTTTTTACAGTTTTTATTGTTATGCTGAGATTCTCTACCTGTTTTAGCACTATGAGAATACACTCTTTACATCACTGGGCATAATTACAGCCTACTTTAAAATGCCTGTCTGGTCATTCTAATGTCTTGGTCATCACAGATTTAGTTTCTGTTGTCTTCTTTTCTTTAAGTGTGAGTCATATTTTCTGTTTATTTATATAGCAATTTTGAATATTATATTTTCTGGATTTGGTGATTGATGCATTATTGAAACTGAATTGTTACTATCTTCTGAAGAATGCCAATTGTTTTTGTTTGTTTGAACAATTAAGTTGGTTGAATTCAAGTTCTAAACTCTCTCCCCCATGACGAGTGGAAGCTACAATTTCTGTTCTGTTCTTTTAGTCTTTTTTTTTTTTTGCAGTATGCGGGCCTCTCACTGTTGTGGCCTTTCCCATTGCGGAGCACAGGCTCCAGATGCGCCGCACAGGCTCAGCGGCCATGGCTCATGGGCCCAGCCACTCCGCGGCATGTGGGATCCTACCAGACCGGGGCACAAAACCGTGTCCACCGCATCGGCAGGCAGACTCTCAACCACCACGCCACCAGGGAAGCCCTCTTTTAGTCTTATTGGACTTTTTTGAGTGAGCTCTGTGCATTCATAGTTCATACATCAGCCAGAGATTTGGGCAGAGTTCATACATAGACTTTGGGTCTTCCCATCTGAGGTGTTTTCCTTTTTAGGATTTTCCTTTTATTTTTTAAGTGTGGTGATAGCCCAAAACCTTGCCCTCTGATTTGTCACACCAGAAACACTTCATGTTTCTAGCCAAGTTTGCACAACCCAATGCAGCATGCACATGACTATACCCTACCTCAAAGTCATAAAAACATATATTCAACCAGTATTTTCTTCTTCCAAAAGTTGTTTCTCTCTGCTTTTGCCATTTCTACAGTGCTTTCAAATAGCTGTTTTTTATCCAAAGTTTAAGTAGAGAGTTGGATTCTCATTGTAAAGAAATTTAAATATTATTTTAATATGATTTATATGATTTGAGCTCATTTACATGTTTAATACACTTTACTTGAGTTTCTTTTTTATGAATATACTGTATTCTTTTTTTTTTTTTTTTTTTTTTGGCTGCACTGCCAGGGATTGAACTTGCACCCTCAGGAGTGAAAGCACAGAGTCTTAACCACTGGACTGCCAGGATATTCCCGAATATATCACATTCTTAAAAGTATTAATTAAGAATTTGTTTTATGTGGCAGTGCAACAGGTATATAGAGAAATAAATTATCTGAATGTTTCCTCACTTTTGACTGTGTGATGTAAGCTTTGGGATTTATGAGAGCAAGGAAACTTAAAATAAGCAAAAAATATTACTTGGTGTCTCCAATAGAAAACTGCATTATTTATAGACTTCTGGGTTATCCAAATCTGATTCTACGGGATATCTAAACTCTTCGTTCCTTTTATGTTATTTTACAACTCTGTAAGGTGCAGATAAATTACAGTAATGCAAATAATTCTCATGATAAACATGCAAATAAATTCTGTCTGATGGAGTTTCAATATACTTCCTTCCCCTCATGGAAGATGCTGGTTTTTAGTCTATTTACAAATTCACTTTAATATCCCTGATCTATACATGTGTCTGTTCTTTGGATCTCCCTTTGAACTGGTTTTAACATCTGCCTGATTCCTTCATTAATGATGATTTTTAAAAATCTTTAATATATGCTTTATATTTGTGTGAAAGCTATGATTTTACCTTTATTTGAAAATTTTCTCTTGACACAAAATACAAAAATAATTCAGTGCAAGTCATACTAATAGGCACTTAGTAATCCATCATCCCATACCCTTCTTGGGAATTTATTTTATCAAAAAATTTTAAATTTATTTAAACTTTTATTCAGTGTGCTTCGTGATTATATGTACTTCCTTAGTCACTTGGATAACCAATGAACAGTGAGCTTAAGAGTTATAAAATATTTTTTAAAGACAGCTTTGGCTGCTGGAAAGTGCTTTCTTATATTAAGCCAAAATCTTCAGGCAATTTCTAACTATTGGGTCTAATTATATTTCTTATGCCATACAGAATAAATATAATCCCATTGTTACATAATTGTCCTTCAAATATAGAAAATAGCCATATTCACTCTTAAACATTCTTCCCCTTCCAGGAAAAGTCTCCTGAGTTCTTTAGCCTTCCTGAGATGGATTGGAATCCCTTAATTATATTAGACACTCTGATATGGCACTACTTCACAATAGACCCTATAATTCTATGACTATACATTGATGATTACATTAGCAATTTTGGCAAAGACATCACTATGCTTATTTTCACACAGAGATAAAATCATAATATGTGCTTCTGTCTATCCATATTTTTGGTACACAATATTTTAAGATTTTGTTTGAGGGCTTCATTTACATTTTAATGATATGACTAGTGTTTGGTTTCAATTCTATAAAATGATCTTGACTATATATACATATACTTTATTTATAAATTTATTTTGTAATATTTTATATTTACAATGATACCTTTTTGGCACTGTCTTATTTTTTACTCTTTAATTTTGGAGGCATTTTAGATTTTTATTTTTGTTCACATGTTTAGCTTGATATGTGTACCTTTTTATAGTGCCTAATGTTTCTTATTTATTATTCAACTATTTAACTTTTGTTTTCATTTGATCCCTACTACTATGGAATAATCAATAAGCTTTTTCTATTTTTCTATTTTCTCATCTTCTCCTTCTACTTTTTAGTTACATTACATCTGCATTGATAGAACTTTTGCTATTTGTATAATTTCCCTTCTTGTCACCACTTTGTTTTCAAAAGAAACAAAAAAACCATTGGGAAACACTGAATATGACATATTAACAGTAAATATACATAAAATGATAGGATAAAACTGAAACCAAAAGCATGTCATATTACAGTATTACAATGGTCATGATCAGTTTTTTGGCCAGTCTTCTCAGAAATCATTTGGTCTGGATAGAACTTGTTCACTGGTAGATTCCTCAGGAAGGGCTTTTGAGACTAGTATCCCCTGCTTCTTGAAGGTTAAGTCCTATTTATTTCTACTTTAATATTTCATTATGGCTTGGCTGGATATAAAATCCTTTTGTTCATACTTTCCTATAGTTTCTAAAAAATGCTACTCTGCTGATTCGTTTTGTAATTGTTGTTAATATGATGTCAATATTAATTTGTTCCCTTAGCATATGACTTGATCTTTTTGTCTAGAGACCTAAGGTTTGGTTTTGTTTTGTTTCCTTCAATATTAATTTCTAAGAATTGTATAGTGATATGTTTTGGAGTCATCTGTTTCTGGCCCAATTTTTCCAGAAATAGTGGGTCCTTCTAATAAATAAATTCAGGTGTTTTATTTCTTGAAAAAATAGTTTTAAAAATGATTCTATTCCATTGCTATTTAAAAAAAAAATTTAAGGTCTCCAATTATTTGTATCTTGGGTCTTCATTTTCCTATTTTATTTATCAGTCTTTTTTGCTCTGATCCTTTCAAACCACTTTCTTTATGTTCCTTTAGTTATTTTTACACCTTATCTCAATATTCTCAACTTAATCTACACCCTTTGGGGTACCTTATGCTCTGTCTGCATTTTTAATTAATTTTTGTCTTTTCCTTCTATTTCATTCCTGATTATCTTCCTATTTCACAGCTTTCTGAATTTTTTTCGAGTTTTAAAATTTCTGATTTAAGTTTTTTTTTTTTTTAATTTATTTTTGGCTGTGTTGGGTCTTTGTTGCTGCGCACAGGCTTTTTCTAGTCGCAGCAAGCAGGGACTACTCTTCTCTGTGGTGCGCAGGCTTCTCATTGTGGTGTCTTCTCTTATTGTGGAGCACGGGCTCTAGGCACATGGGCTTCAGTAGCTGTGGCACGTGGGCTCAGTAGTTGTGGCTTGCAGGCTCTAGAGTGCAGTCTCAGTAGTTGTGGCACACAGGCTTAGTTGCTCCACGGCATGTGGCATCTTCCTGGACCAGGGCTCAAACCTGTTTCTCCTACATTGGCAGGCAGATTGTTAACCACTGTGCCACCAGGGAAGTCCCAAGTTGTTCTTACATAAACACAAATGCTTGTTTAATAACATTTAATTTAGGTTGGAGTGTTATGTTATAGTTCCCTTCTGCTTCATTACTATTCTTTCAGGAGTTTTCATGAGCTCAAATTTTTATTGTTATTTTCTGTTTTCTTTCTAGCTTTGTATGGATGGAGACAAGCACTTGTTTATTTTGAGATGTCATCTTCTGGGACTAGTAAGCAGTTGTATGCAGGCATGGCTGAAGTGCTTCAGATAGTTTACTAAGTTTTGTAGTTGACTTTGTTCTTTTCTCTTGATATAATGATATATAGTCTTTCAAGAGGAGATAGTTGTGTTTTCTGATTTTCCGATTCTGTTTGCCTGTTTCTACAGAGTCAAGCTACTTTTATATACCCTTGGAATTTTTTTAAAAACCTTGGCTAAACACAATCCATGATACACACTTTCTCTCCTTGAACTTTCTTAATCATATTCTTTAATACCTACCTCTTATTTCCTTTTTCATTGTTACCACCAAGTCTCAAAATAATGAATCCCTTTTATAAGTTTTCCCCTTTTCACCAGAAGCAATGTCTTCTTGAGCCTCTCACTTTGAGTCCTGCACACAAAATTGCTTTCACTTCTTTAATAACTCTTTTCTGAGTTACTGGTAACAAACCTGACTTGAATATTTTCTTATTAAGTGTAGGAGTCTCTTTCTAGGGGCAATTTTATCTGAGTTCCATCACTCTTGGTCCCTTGTTCTTCTAACTATTTCTACCTCTATCCCTCCTCACAAGCACGGGCTCTGGTTGTACATCTGTGCAATTTGGGTGTTTATTGACTTATCCATGGCTTAGGGCTTGTAGTGATCTCCATGCCCTAGTTATGCTGTAGGCATGAGTCAGTGGTGGTTTTATTTCTTTTTCTTTTTGATCTCTATGGATTTTTTGGAAAATGTATGAAAATCTTGACTTATACTGTTGCTATCATCCTATGAAATATTAGAATGCAACAATTGCTCTTAAACTGGTCCTGATTAGCTCTCACTGGAAACAGAAAAGCCAGAATTATAGTGATATGATAGGTCACAAAGATATATGAAAAGACTGATATATAGAAATCTGTATTACTTTAACATGAAAATTCAAGAATGTTATTCTTACTGGTCTATTTTCAAGAATTTTGAATACAAGTAAGCCCTGATTAATATGCATCAGGGATAAAATATTATGATTTAAGAAATTGTCTATTGAATTCCTCTCAAAAAACAAAAACAAATTATCTGTGTAGACTGAATTATAGTTCTAAATTATTCATGCCTCTCTAATGCTGGCCTATATCCATATCATTGGCATACCTCTGTGGTAAGCAGAATATAATTACGCATCTCTTTTCTTTGAGCTTAGCCAATTGACTTGCTTTGGCAAAATATGTTAGTATATGTGACATAAGCAAAATCTTAAAATGTGTTTAAATATTTGGGTTTGCCTTCTTGAACTCTTATTTTAGTCATGAGAAAATCATGCCTCAGATAGTTGCCTCTCCATGGAGAATGAGACCCATATTGTGCAAACCTGGTTCTAATATGAAACTTGGAGGCAAACCCAGTCTAGATCAATGGAATTAAAGATGATCCATAGTTTCATGGATAAAGAAATAAGTCTACTGTTGTAAGCCACTGAGTTTTAGCATGGTTGGTTATGCAGCATCACTTACACAATTGCTACCAACAAGAGCTATGATAAAACCTAAAACTGATGGCAGTGTTTTGGGAACTGGTCAGCAGGTGACAAGCATATTGTAATAGGAGGCTAGAAAAACTGTAAAGGAAGTTATAAAAAGGGGAAAAATTTTTAACCTATGCCAAGTAGCGGCTAAATGTTTGGTAATACTGTCACTTATTATAGTGGGGAGAATAGAAAATATACCTAATTAACTTTTCATGTTGATTGAGGAGATTTTGAGGTCGATTGCTGAGATCCCAAGGTGGCGGCTACAGGCTGCATATGATAAAGTTCTATAAGACTGGAAAGAACTGGCCAGGATAAAAATAGAGTTGAGAGGGAATATGAATAATCCAGGAATGCTAAGATTGCAAAATTGGAAAGTTAAACTGCTTTTCACCATATTAAATATATGGCTATTAAGATATAGCCTCAGGGGAAAGAATAATTCTCTGGTACTTCCAATAAAATATAGCATCAGAGTATGTTAAAATTAAATGTGTGACTATAATACCACTTTTAAACCTCTGAAAGAATTAAATGAGCATCTAGTAGATCTCTTCAGCTGGAAAAAAATGAGGAGTGCCTCCTAGAAAGTTTAAGAGTATGGTCTCCCAGATGTGTTATACACCCAGGGAAACTATCATTGCAATGAAATAATTGTGGTTGTAGCTATTGGAATGTGAAATTGAATGAAATCAAATACATAGAAATTTTACAGTTTTTGAGAGAGATGTATTGGCAAAATCTCTCTCATCTGGACTAAAAGAAACTGAAAGTGTGCAAGATGTAAAAAGACCATTGAGCCTTCTCCTTTCTCTATGTGGAAAGCAGGTTCAAAACCTCCTCTGCTCTGAAGAAAAACATATTCTCCCATGTGTTCTTCAGAAGTGACCAAGAAGATGTTTTTAGAAAAGGAAAGGCCTCCTAAATGACAGAAAAGAGCAATGGAGAACAGTGGGTGAGGGAATCATGCCCAGAGAGCAGACACAGGACCAAATCAAAGAGCATTGCCTGCTCCTAGGATGTGTGGATTTGGCACTATTTGCCGAGCAGGAGTATGAAATTTCTATGGACAATTGACTGGCATGTGCATTCCTTTATCGCTTCTTTTGAAGGGGAATGTTTATGATGCTTTTTCCCATCCTTGTTATACCACTGTACTTCAGATTCTGCTGAAATTTCAATTAGCTTATGAACCACAAGGAACTGCATCTGGGCATAATGTACATCTTCTGATTCTCAACTTTGAGTCTGCTCCTTTTGGTGAAACATTTTTTGGGGGGTTGCCTAGGAATGAGTATATTTTATATGTGAATAATTATGACCAACAAAGAAGCTGTGAAAGATTGAATCATTCTTTCTCAATTCTTAACTCTCCTGCAGTAACAATATACAACCACAGTCCTATTATGATGGAAGGAGAGAACTAAGCAACTCTTGCTTTGGGTTTGATCACAAGAGTTCTTTTAACCATAAGATGTTAGTGGATGTGACACAAACATAGGCTTTAAAAGGTCTTTCAAGCTGAGCTTGCATTCTTGTGCTCCTACTTTTCATGTGTGAAGAATATGCCTTTGGTAGCTTTGGGGTCCAAAAAGGATGAGAGACACTTAGAGATATTCTGAACCCAGCCTGCAGTTTGGAGTTAAGCCCAATCAAACTCATACAAGCCTAACCAAGACCAGCTGAGCCTCAGATCCATAAGCATGAAATAAATACTTACTTTTTATGTTCTGAAGGGTTTTTTTTTAACACAATATTATTATGGTTATATTTAAATCATGCACTCTCTTTTACTTAACAAAATACTTTGATGAACCTTTGGCAATTAGGAAATTCTTACTGCATTGTCTCGAAGGAGCATAAATGAAGAAAAGGTTGAATTTCTTGGCATAACAAAGTGATATATATTTGCAAGGAAGACCAGAGGCCCAAGCAAACGTGAAGGGACATAACAGAAGAAAGTTATCCTGAAATGAAATAACACCTGAATCTGTAGCTTATTTATAAGTTTGTACTATATTCCAGTAAAAAATTTAATCAAAAGCTCAAATAAGTGACATCCTGATGAGTTTACTGAATGAAGTGCACAATTATTTCTTCTTCTGATTAAAATAACACTCAAAGTTTAAACTATTCTTCAAGCAATTTTTGTGGGGGATTCTCCCTCATATCACCTTTAGCGCTCTGTAGAAGGAAGATCCCAGAGCTAGCTCATCCCACTTTTGAAATGCAAAACAAAACAAAACAAAACAAAAAACTGGGTTTAAATACTCATCAGGGCACCTCTGACTACACTGAGAAGTCCATATGGGAGATGACCCTCAGATGCTATTTTTCAAGGTGGAGTTACAAGAGAATAGCTTTTCCTTTCCTGTTGCTAAGCTTTGAGACTCTGTGTCTGGAGCTGTTTATAATCATATTCCTAATTTTCCTAAAGACTTCTCCCACAAAAATCCTTACTTGGAAATAATGAAGTAAACATATGGTACAAAGCACAGAATGGAAGCAAATAAGAACCTGACAGCATTTGAGTACTTATTCCAGTCATCCTTAATGGTAGTGATACTCCTCCCCTTCTTGGTTAGTGTGTGTGCAATTTCAAATCTCTCATTTTTGCTCATGCCAGTTCATAGTTAATTTCTGTCATTTTCATTGGAACTTTCCTAGTTAATGTGTTAGGCTTCAATTAAAAAAAAAAAAAAACTCCCTTGGCACTATGACAGGGAAGAAAAAAAGCTGTTTATTTATTAGGAGTGAAAAAACATCCTCAGACTTTTTCATACTAATGACATAAGAATAATATCTATAAGTTCTGAATTCTGATTGGATAAGGAGAAAAATTACAAAATCAAGATTTTATACTCATTTAAATCATTTTGAACATATAAAGGTAAAGACTGGCATTCTTAAGCAAATCAGGAAATATAGCAAACATAAATTCTTAAAATCAACTTGTTAGAGGCATCTAACCAAAGGCTGAATCAAACAAAGAGCTTGGGAATGAAGACACTATACTATGAAAGGACTGGGAGTAAAAACTGAATACCATGGATTATGGAATTATTGAGTCATGGCAAAATAAATGTGTGAGTTATGTTTAAAAAAAGAAAGAAAATGTTAAGACACTGGGAGAAAAAATATACCATTTGAAAATATATATTATAACTGCAATGGATTAGACCAAAATTCCAGCACTGCAATAAAGTCAAAGGTTAGAAGTAGAAAAGGAGAGAAGCGTGATAAGTTGGACATTGACAAATTAAATATATCACAGCAGAAAAGGCAGAAAATAAAAAAAGAAGACAATTTAAGCATTAGTTTGTTGAAAGAAAAATGAATGAAGAAAGATAAAAAAGTCACCATAATTTTAAAACAAACAAAATAAAACACCACCAGTCAGTTGCAATACTGATAGTTCATGTGTAACACACTTGAAGAAACATCTTCATAGACAAAAAAGGGAAGCTTCCAAATAGATTTCGTAAAACCCATATATTGGTAATCTCTCAAACCTAACAAAAGCAATACATTGCAAACAAAAAAGAAAACTAAATATTGCCCAGAAATATGTCTGCAGAACTGTTAAGTTAAATATTAAGAACCATGCAATACATGAAAGTAACAACTAACTGTAACCATGTACTCTTTATAGAGCAAGAATGTTTTAAAATAATGAAATTTAGTAAGTAAAAAAAAAAAATGAAATTTATTTATTTGATTCCAGTATTAAGTCAAACCTTAAAAAATATAAGACCATTTCACTAGCTTATGCAAGGATATTTAACAGAATTAAACCTTTATTCCTAATGAAAACACTTAATAATACCAGACAGATAATTACTTATTATAAATGTGACCAAATTAGCAAGCAGCCACAATTATGTCAAATTGTAAAAACTAGAAAGTAAAAACTAGAAAGATTTCCTTTAAAATTAGGAAAACTATATGGATACCTACACTCAATACTACTATTCAACAATACTTTGGAAATACTAGTCTATACATAGATGCTGGATAATTAAATATACAAAAATACTGAATAGAAAATTTTCTGCCTTATAATTTGCTATTAATATGATTTTACCACTGGGAAAATAAAGAGAAGTCACTGAAAAAACCTATAGAAAAACATATGGGGACTTCCCTAGTGGCACAGTGGTTAAAAAGCTGCCTGCCAATGCAGGGGACACTGGTTCGAGCCCTGGTCTGGGATGATCCCACATGCCACAGAGCAACTAAGCCCACGGGCCACAACTACTGAGCCCATGTGCCACAACTACTGAAGCCCACGCACCTAGAGCTCATGCTCCACAACAAGAGAAGCCACCACAATGAGAAGCCCGCTTGCTGCAACAAAGAGTAGCCCCCACTCACTGCAATTAGAGAAAGCCTGTGCATGGCAACAAAGGCCCAATGCAGCCAAAAATTTAAAATAATGAATTAACTAATTAAAAAAAATATGAATCTAGTAAGGTGATGTAGTCACAAAATTAATGTACAAATTTTTGTCACAAAATATAAGAAAAGATTTCATTAAGTTATAGCAACAAAAATATAAAACTAGGAATAAACTTGCATGGCATTTGTATTGATAATATAGAAAAAAAGATAAATGGCCAAAGGACATAAGGGAAGACAAATAAATGTAAAAATATACTGTATTTGTTGAGGAAATAAACATTAGAAAAGCCCAATACTGTAAAACTATCCATCCTTCTCAAATTTGTCTAGAAATTCAATGTGGTCTTAATCAAGATAGTAACAGTATGTTTTTCTTGGAACTTAAAAAAAGTTGATACTAAATTTAGTCTAAATTTAAAAACATGGAAAGATAATCAGGAAATTTTTCTAAAAAGGAAAAATGAGAGCAGACTACCCTTAAATTTAGTAAAACTGAAAATAAATCAATATCAATAAAATCTTTTTCTTACTGGTTGGGGCTAGACAAATCAATGAAATATGCTACAATCTCCAGCTAAAAAAATTTTAAATATAGAAATTTAATATACATTAAAGTGTATTGCAAATAAGTGGGATAAAATATATATTATTAACTTCTTTTCTTGGTACTACTGGCCAGCATTTGTACTAGCAAAGTGGGGTTTGGATGTATTCTTGGTTCAGTACTTACACTAAAATAAATCTGAGATGTAGTAAAGGTTTAAAATTCTAAATAAAAAATAGAATAAAAGTTCTAAAGTAAAACATGGGAGATGATGTTTTTTAATACAGAGTGGGGAAAAATACTGAACATGACTTCAGAAAGATTAGAGATGTCTGTAGGAAAGAAATAAGTAATATAAATAAATGGGAAAATTATCATATTTGCAACTCTATGACAAAAGCAAACTTTCTTTAATATAGAAAAAGATTTTACATATCAAAAAGAAAAAATGAATAATCAAAAATAAAAATGTGCATTGAGCACAAAGAGGTAATTTATATAGAAATATACACATATGAAAAGATGCTCAGCCTCATTCATATTTAAATAAACCATTCTGGACAATCATTGTTTTATCAGATTGAAATGATTAAAAAATTATAATAGTTTTGGCAGAAGCCTGGGCTAGAAATAGATACTCTCCTATACTATTGGGGAGAGTGTTAATTAGCACAGTCTTTTTGGAAGGATATGTAATAAAGTCTATCAAAAATTTAAATTCACATACCTTAGCTCAGCATGCCCTCTTTCAAGAACAAGTTTTCTACAGATACACCAGCAGAAGTACCCTAGAAAACCAACACCAGAATGTTCATCATTGCACTGTTTATATGAAACAGTGCAATGTGAAAAAGTGGTTAAAGAAAAGACCCCTCCATGTTTATCAAGAAATAACTGGCTAAATATATGATGGTACACATTGTTGAAGGAAGTCAACAAGAGAACCTGACAGCAGGTTAACTTGAGAGCTGGACCTGGTCAACTGGAGCCTCCTCACCCCACACTCTCTCCTTGGAAAGAACATTCTGCCCACGTTTCCACAGCCAGAGCCATGTTCAAGGACGTAGCCTTAAGAGAGCAGGGTATTGTTGAGACTATCTGGACTGGATACAAGACTGAATTCAGTTCAAGCCTCTTATAAACTTTTAAGATTCTGGTGGGTCAGTATAGAGATCTACTCCTGGTGCAGACCCCCAAGACAAGCTTGGTAACAGTAAGTTTCCTTGCCTATTAAACATGCCACCTATCAGTCTAGAGTGGTCTGCCTCTTTCTTTGGTTTTCTCTGCCCTCCTTGTGCAGGAGCATTTCAGATTTCTCCTGGGGAGCTAAACAGTTCAAACCAATAATTGGTGAGCCAGCCGGGAGACTGAAGAAATGAGTCTTGGGAAAGAGGCATCCTCAGGGGAATTCCTGAGTTAGCCATGGACCTTTGTGTGGAGAGGGGTGGCCTGTAGGTTAGATGCTTGTGGACCAAAAAGTGTGAACAAGGACTTCTCTAAAATGCTTGCTGGTTTGATGTGCTTGTTTGAGAGTTGTACAATGGCACTGTGGCAAAGTAGAGAAAAAAGGGCTGTTACAGTGGGCTGGCCTTTCCTGTGGCAGTTCAGCTAGCCACTGATGCCCAACTAGAGGCTGAAGCTCGAGCTAGAAAGTTGGAAGAAGAACTGAGGTTAGAGAAGGATGTGTGGGTGTCCTCTGCTCTGTTCACTTTGGGGCTGGCAGACAAGGGGGAGAGCAGGATAATAAGTTGGAGACCTTAGCCTGCCATTTTGAAAGTTGGGGGGGGCGGTGCAAACTGCCTCAGATTAAGATCTGAGCCCTTGTGACAAAGCCTGATTGGGACACTAAGAGGTGGAATCCCTGGGAAAGTGAGGAGGATGTTGTAATTGACAACAGTGAAACAGATGAAACACCTTGTGACCTCCGACCTTTAATACAAAGGAAAGCAGAAGCACAGCAACCACAACCCCAGCCGGCTGGGCAGCCTCCGACTCAGGGAACATTCATCTGAATGAATATACTCCTCCTGAGCCCACTGATACAGCTGCCCATCTCCAGCAAAAGGCCAGGTAAAGTATCCAGGCATAGTTAGTGAGGTTATGGGATATGGAGTGTGCTGCCATTTCTCTGACCAGGCAGGAAGCAGAGAAAATCACCACACACCCTGCCCTCCAGCAGCACCTGAATGGCCCTGGGAGGTGAGTAAGGGAAATTCAGTTGACTCACTCCCTTGCAGATTGGGTTATTCTAGCCTGCAGGGAGTTTGGCCCAATGAGGGGGAACTTCCTGGGCACTGGAGACCCTGGAAATCTATAGAGGAGGTACAACAAATTGTTAGGGAGTTGGAAATGAGACAGGCCATCCATGCTCCTGTCTTTGAAATCCCTGATCCAGTCACATTCACTTCAGGAATAAAAGCAAAGATACTCCAGTCTTGGAGTATACTCATACCTGTTATGGGATGCTGGTATCCATGCTGAGCCTGGTCATGGGACAAGACATTCATGATGCTTGGCAATCCATTACTGGTCTGAGAGAAACTAACAAATCCTGGAACAGGTATCAGCTGTGAGAAAGACCCGAGACAGGGAGGAAACTGCTGTAGTCAAAACGCTATCCCAATCTCCTGTGAAGGGTCCAGTAAAAATACCCTGGAAGTAAATGTGGATTGACCTCGGTGCTCCTTTATTACCCTGCAGTTTTGAGCAGACTGAGGAATGCCATCAGGGAGTCCTCTAGCCAAAGTCAGGCATCAGAGCAGAGCTGTCCCTTGTCTTCCAGGACCATGAGTACCTTAACTGTGTTCAGTCATGGATGGGAGTAAGCTGTGGGAACCATAACCTCAGCACAAATGCACTGGTATCTTTCTGAGCACAACACTGGGACCCTTGATGATCAATGAAGCCCTGTGTAGTTGCAGGGCTTTGAGGCATAATTCCCAATCCATCTTCCAAATTCTTCTCCAGAAGAGGAAAGAGACTTTGGATAAGGAGGAAGAAAATATTGATACCATTTCTCCTTTTACTAAATTCCCTGCCTAATGCACTCATTATTGGTTGTAAATGGTAGATTAATAAAGACCTAGGGTTAGTGATTCACCTGTATCAGGGTAATGAGAAGGGATATTTTCAGAGTAAAAATAGAAAAAGAAAATAAAGGAAAAAAACATCATCTAAAGTATCTGAAAATGCCCCCCAAATCCTATCAAAACCTAAATAACTTAATGTCACATATCTACACTAATTAAACCTGGCTTTTCTAAAGAAGCAACATCAAGATAGATAAGAATAATTATTCATTTTTTCTGTTTTGTTTAATTATGTGTGTTGTGGATTTGAACCTATTTTTTATTTTAAATGTGCAATGTTTCAGATACATTATGTTTAATATAGGTTTATATGAGTAATCTGGGATCCCAAATATCATTTATGACATTCATAACATTCCTTCTAAAAGAAGTAGCTTGCAAGTTTCCAGGGATGAATTTGTAGATGAGATTTTGGGATACAACCTATTTGCAAGTTGGAGATGTCTTGTATCTTTCAATAGCACACTATGCGATGTTTGCAAAATGTTTCCATCTCTGTTATTTGAGACTGCCCATACCACTGTGGAGTAGGGAAGTGGGCAGCAACTGTCTTTAATTCCTTCTTTCTCCATCTGAAATTCTTTTTTTTTTAAACATCTTTATTGGAGTATAATTGCTTTACAATGATGTGTTAGTTTCTGCTTTATAACAAAGTGAATCAGCTATACACATACATATATCCCCTTATCCCCTCCCTCTTGCGTCTCCCTCCCATCCTCCCTATCCCACCCCTCTAGGTGGTCACAAAGCACTGAGTTGATCTCCCTGTGCTATGCGGCGGCTGCTTCCCGCTAGCTATCTATTTTACATTTGGTAGTGTGTATATGTCCATGACACTCTCTCACTTCTTCCCAGCTTACCCTTCCCCCTTCCCATGTCCTCAAGTCCATTCTCTATGTCTGCGTCTTTATTCCTGTTCTGCCCCTAGGTTCATACCTGGGTACCCAGAAATCCCTGCCCGAGACTGTCTTCATTTTTCTCAACGACCTCCTCCCAATTTACATTTAAACATACCTGTTCTGAAGCAAAACTCACACATAAGAGATTCCTGGTATGCTAGAAACATACAATATATTTATTGCTTGGTGTTACATGGGTGCATATAAATGTAATAATTAGTTGAGCTCTCCACTTAAGATTTGTGCAGTTTAGGTAATTATAGCTGAATTAATTTTTTTGAAAACTTACCTGTTCTAAATTTCATAAGTAACCCTATAAATTAAGCAAAGGTAATGAACCATTGTTCATAGTGAGTATCTGCATTTTACTCAACACCATCATCAACTTTACCCCAAGCCACACAAATAGAATGAAGCTAATATTTAAACTTTTAAGTGCTAGAGGTTGGTTGAAGGATTTGCTTTAAGATGTTCATTTTTGCATGTTTCAGATCACCTTATTTTTCTTTCCAGAGCACAATTTCTGACTGGGGGGGTGTTGTAATACTGAAGTTGTTACTAGCAAAGGCACTAGTGGTAAGTAAGTCTAGAGCCTGCCGGTAGGAGCTAGCCTTCGGAGAAAAATATGTTGAAGAAAGTTTACATTGCCTCAAATTGGAAGAGTTAAATAAAGAGATTTTACATAAGATCTTACCACTTTTGAAGTTATGGGCTCATTTCAGAAGCTGACAATTGTCTCCACATATGTGTGTATATGTATATATATATATATATATATATATATATGAGTGGGGAGAAGAATAGAAATTATCTTTCATTTGACTGTATGAAGAAAAGATTTTCAACCAAAAATTTAAAATTTCTGAAGTACTAAATTCAAATGAATATATAGAATGAACTCATATTTTCATATACATAATTAAATATATGAATATATATTACTTTTATCAATAAGAAAAATGATTTTGAATTGGTTAATTCCAGAAATTACAGGAGAGGGTATCATCAACTAAAATGCATTTGGAACTATAACCTGAAGTTTAGTGTTTCTATGAATGCCCTGATCAGAGCAACATTCCACATTTTAAAACTCTGCTTGGGCTTCCCTGGTGGCAGTGGTTGGGAGTCTGCCTCCCGATGCAGGGGACACGGGTTCGTGCTCTGGTCCGGGAGGATCCCACATGCTGCGGAGCGGCTGGGCCCGTGAGCTATGGCCGCTGAGTCTGCGCGTCCGGAGCCTGTGCTCCGCAACGGGAGAGGCCACAACAGTGAGAAGCCCGCGTATCGCAAAAAAAAAAAAAAAAAAAAAAAAAAAAAACAACTCTGCTTGATGAGTGTGGCATGATCTTTAGGAAATAAAAACAGCTTTCTGTTCTCTGATCTATGATGAAGTATTTTAAATATGTGCATATGTTTACAAAGTTAATTGAGACATTTTAGACATCTCAAAAAATTAATCAGACATACCATGTTTCTCAGATGAAAATGGGAGCACAATATAAGAGCTTGCACAAGCCATCCATAAAGAACTACCACTCACGTTATTCTGTTTCATACCTTTCTCCCTTTTCAGGACTCACCAAACACATCATCACTAATGACATGATATATACACAAATATATGTGTGTATGCATATATACGTACATATATATAGTTCCACGCACTAGAATAAAAGCACAGAAAGGGCAAAGACTGTCTTTGTCTTTTGTCTAACAGCTAGCACCAATACTTGGGATAAAATAGTTGCTCAATAAATATGTTCTGCTTGTCGGACTCACCTCATTCTGTCTTGCCGCTGTAACAAATTACCGCAAACAATTAAAACAACACGGATTCACTATTTCACAGTTTCTATAGGTCAGAAGTCCAGGCACAGTGTAGCTGATCCAGGCTTCATAAGGCCAAAATCAAGGCATTCCTTTCTGGGGATTCTGCAGATAGATCCCTTTTCAAGCTCGTTCAGATTGTTGGTTGAATTCAGTTCCACATTGTTGTAGCAGGGAGGTCCCCATGCTATCCTTTGGCCAGGGGTCGTTTTCAGCCTCTGCAGGCTACTTACCTCCCTTAGTTCATGGCCCCCTTTCTGTATCCTTAAAGCCAGCAACAGTGAATAGAATCTTTCTTCTGCTTTGAATCTCTGATTTCCCCCTTTGCCTTGTACCTCGTCTGTTTTCCTAGTCTGCCACATCTCTCCGACTGACTCTTCTACTTGTCTCATCTGTTTTAAGGCCCACAAGATTGCATTATCTTAGCCAGATAATCTTTGTTTTAAAGTCAGTTGATTAGTAACCTTAATTCCATCTCCAAAGCCTCTTCACAGCAGTACCTAGATTCATTTTTTTTAATAACTAGGGGATGAGAATTTTGGAGGCACATCTTCAGAATTTTGCCTACTACAGTTCTAAAAAAATGAGAATGCATTTGAAACACTTAATGTGCTTGGCTCAGTGGACAGAACACATGACACAAACAGTACATGTGATTACTAACACACATAAACTTTGCCTTATTGTGCACAAGAAAGTGGGAGGGGGCAGGGAGTTATTTCCACATGCATTATTTTTTTTAAAATTTTTTTAAAAACTTTTTTTGGCTGCATTGGGTCTTTGTTGCTGCGTGTGGGCTTTCTCTAGTTGTGGCGAGTGGGGGCTACTCTTCGTCATGGTGCGTGGGCTTCTCATTGAGGTGGCTTCTCTTGTTGTGGAGTACAGGCTCTAGGTGCGCAAGCTTCAGAAGGTGCAGCACACAGGCTCAGTAGTTGTGGCTCGTGGGCTCTAGAGTGCAGGCTCAGTAGTTGTGGTGCAGGGGCTTAGTCGCTCTGCAGCATGTGAGATCTTCCCGGGCCAGGGCTCGAACCCATGTCTTCTGCATTGGCAGGCAGATTCTTAACCACTGCACCACCAGGGAAGCCCCACACACATTCTTTATCCAAACATTTTAAGGTGAGTTTTTGGCAAGTTGCCATGAGTAGCTTGTCTTAAAGGAAATGTTATGAGAATGGTTACCATATTCTAGAGCACATGCAACTAAGATCCTAGTGAAAACAGAAGAGTATTAAGTGAAGCCATAATATTTTCAAATTAAATAAGAACTCCCTGTTTGGAAGGGAAGTCGCACTAGGAAAAAAGAGGCAAGGCAGAGGGATAAGAATGCTTGAAGGTGGGGTGGAGTATAAGCTTCAGGAAAAAATTAAAGAAAACAGACTTTAACATAGGAACAAAAACTATAAAAATGAATGATGAGATAAGAAAGTTAGGTGAACATAAGGTTAAACTAGGCAGAGGCTTAAGAGAAATTACAAAACTGAAAAGACTGAGGACTTTCTCTACAGCTTCTTTATTTTACAGTCTTGTCCATAAATAATGTACAAACAGACAAGAAAAATGATAACCATATCCTGGTATTAGTTAATACGCTTGTTTTCTTCCAGCTTCCTACTTCCCTATGCAATTAATTCTCTCATCAACAAAAAGAAACATTAGCATAGATGCTTGAAATCTGAAGCTACTCTACAAATATCTGTGACTAGCACACAGTTATCAGTGCCAAATTGATTTAGGTATTAGCATAAAGGAAATTACAAAGACTGCATCAAACCAGATACAATAGATTGCAGTGCTAGTTTTTAATCTCAATACCATGTGTGCATATTCTCAATCCTTGGTTTACTTACAGCAATTTCCTTTCAGTAGCTGTCTTCTAATTTCCCTTGGTAACTCCCCAAATAGGGTAGCAAACTGCCCTACGTATTGCTCCATCTCTGAAGCTAATATCATACCTATGCATCCTTAGAATTTGAATCGCTGCTCAGATGTTCTTTGGAGACTTTCCTAATGAGTTTATTATCAATGTTCTTACTACATATTCCCCTTGTGGGTTTTTACTGACTTCACCTATAAATCTGATTCTCATAACAAATTCATCTTTGGGAGGATTTCCCATCTTCTCTTTTCCACAGACTTTGCACTGCCTTTCTCCTCCTTTTCATTTTGTGACTTTTACATGCCTCTTTCTCGGTAGTGAACTTTAAGGAGCAGAGCAAGAACTAGCACCTGGAGCTACAGTGAACACTGCTGTCCTCTGGGCTGTCACTGAGAGAGTCAAAGTCAGTCTGTGTGGATGGGGCAGAGAGTACTGATGCTTGTCTAAAAGTCATCCTCACGCTGACTCTCCTGACAGCCTCAGAACAGCCCCCGCTTACTTAATAGTCACCAGAGCAAAGGTTAATGATGGTTTCCAACACTTGAAGACAGAAGACTGATCGCAGAACTGAAACATGAAATCTTTGTGATTCATAGCCCTCCTAATATCTCTTTAAACAGGAAGATTGGTTTTCAGTAGAGGGAAGATGTTAATTTCTAGTTGTCTTGTAGTTTCTAGATGACTTGAGACTAACCAACCTAATTCTCCTTTCTCATTTGAATGATTACATTACCTCTTGATTCATCCATCAGTCTTGAATTTAAAGGCTATTATGACTCAGACACAGCCAAACATATTATAAAATCCATCATATTTTTTTTCTATTACTACTTTTTTCTAATTTTGTACACAACAAATCTAAAAGCCATTTGAAAATTGCTTTACAACTGTGCATTTCATTCCAGTAATGTTTTATTCTTTGCGTGTCTGTGTTTGTTGTTGGCATTTAAATATCATTCTTCTGCTCAAAATATTTGACCCACTGATAACCAAAAAGCAATCAAGCAAGCAAAGAAAACTCAACTTTCCTCCTTCGTCTAGCTTTCATGGCCTTCCAAAATTTGCACCCAACCTGTGTATCCAAGCTTGAAAAAAACATCTTCCATCAAAATCTTCCACTCTAACTGACTTCATTCATTGAAGGCCCATTTTAAGAAACATTATAATACCTTCACAGCTGGGCAGTAAATATGTGAAGAAGCTCATGTAAGGCACAAGGGATAGCATGGGTTCAGTGTCTCTAACCGGGTTGGCTCTTCCTAAGAATATTCATAATCATTAGCTTTTTTTAAATTAAGGAACTTTATTTTTGAAGTGATTTTAGTTTTATAGAAAAACTGAGCAGAAAATAGAGAGCTCCTATATAACCCCTCATATCTGCTGACCCAATTTAATTTTTTTTTTTTTTTTTTTTTTTGCGGTACGCGGGCCTCTCACTGTCGTGGCCTCTCCCGTTGCAGAGCACAGGCTCCGCACGCGCAGGCTCAGCGGCCATGGCTCACGGGCCCAGCCGCTCCGCGGCATGTGGGATCTTCCCAGACCGGGGCACGACCCCGCGTCCCCTGCGTCAGCAGGTGGACTCTCAACCACTGCGCCACCAGGGAAGCCCATGCTGACCCAATTTAGCCCTCCAGCTTCCAGATTGTCACCCATGGCTTGGACCATCCTCATCACTCCTTACACTGTTCTCTTAAAAAAACCTAGCTCACATAAACATCACACAAAAACTACGCATAAGGAGCAAGGCACTGATTTTCATAAAGTAAATCACTTACCTTTTCACTGCTGGAAGTGTGTATGACATTTTACTCTATTTATGAGCTTGCAGGGCTAATGAGAACTCCTTGTGTTAGTTAGTTCCTCCTATTTACACTGTCAGTATTTATGATAAACCAGGTGAAAGAGGTTTACATCAATTCTGGTGCCCTGGTAGGACTAAATGCTAGGCTTTTTAAAGCTGTGGTTACTTGAGTCAAAACTTTAATCCAACTAGTAATCTTCCAGTGGTATTGTTTTTATTTTTACATTTTAGTAGTTTGTTAATGTAACTGTGTCATTTCAGATGTTCTGAGAGCAGAAGACAGGACACCAAGTTGGGACTAGGAAAGCAAGATTGGAGGAAAAAGAATACCTATGAGGGATAAAGTAGGTTGGGAGAGAGCTCACAGGTCTGACACCTGTGGAAAAAAGAGAGGGAAGAAAGGGTAAAAAAAAATGTCCTCAGATCACAAAGTAGTTCTGAGAAAGTTTCAGCCAGGCCAACAGGGAATTTCTAAGCCAAAGTTTCTGATTAGAGGAATCTCATACGGGGCAGGAATAGCCTGATTCTATTCCCTTAGCCATGCTTAGTCACTGGTTGAGAGCAGCACAAAAGTGCCCATGGTCCATGGTGAATCTGATGACCCAGCAGCTAGTGGCTGTCTCTCAGCTATGCAACCCACAGCAGGTTCCCTTGAAGGGATATCTGAGAGGGGCACCTTTATAGTTACCACAGTAAGTCAGCAAAAACTTCCAAACAGTACAATTATGCAAAGAACATACAATTACAGCAATATAAATACATACTATTATAGGTACTATTATCTATCTTCTCAATTATCTTTAATTTTCCTTTTTACTTTTTAACCCCACCCTACATTTCTGCCAGGTGTGACAGAACTAAATTATCCTGACTCTCCCAAGTGTCTTATGACTTAGCTTTCTTACACTCATATGGTGAAATCAAATGTAACATATCACAGTAGAAGGAGTAATATGATAAAGTAGATATTGCTTTCTGCAAGGAATAACTGTATATCTGGAAAAGTTATGTGTAAATAACAGCCTTAAATTAAAACACATTGTAAATATCATTTGACTGGAACATTTTCACTTAAATAGAACATATAAAATTCATATTATAAAGTGAACACTTTTAAAAAGATAAACACTTTTCCACTGCACTTTTTTTTCACAACCAGAAGTTGCATTTAGTTCTATTCTCCTTTCCATGTGCCAATGTGGTTTACTCATCTTAGAAAAAAGTATTAATTTAATACCCATCGTGTACAAAGTACTTAGTTTATTTAGGTTAAGAAGATAATGGTAAAAAAACAAAAAACTGAACAAACAAAACCAAAACAAAACACAGTCCCATCTTCAAAGGGCTTTTATGATCTTTTTTCCTCTGCTTTATATCCATTTTTGCCCATGAATCTAAATCAGTTAGGACCAGATCTGTGGTAACTGCTCTCTTCATTTTTTTCTTATTCCTTTCACCATTAGCATGGAACACTACCTTAAACCCATATCCTATTTAAACAAGAAGTATGAAAGAGAGTACAATAGACATTTGCCATATTTTCTGGCTGATCAGAATATTTCATAAAATATGAATAAATTTGGGGAACTCCTAATATTACAAGCTCTCCTTCTCCAAAATAGCATTTGGAAAACTTACCTTACCTGCTTCCTTTGCAGTTAAAGTGCAGGCAGGTGATCTGGGCTCCATCCATCAGGCTCAACCTTCATTAAGACAGAAGTGAACAGCTTAAAGAAGTAAGCTCTGAGGGGGAAAAGAAGGGAGTCCATTGTGCTTACAAATGTGCCAGCGATTTCTGATTTGGGGTTTGGAAATATTTCCATGGTTTAGTTCCTGGAGTAAAAATGACATTATTGGTGTGACTAGGGCAATAATTTCTTAAGGGCTTCCTGAGGTAACATACATACCCTCAGCATTTTTATACTATACCCATTCTTCTGTTGGTTTGGGGCATTATTATTCCTAGAAGCTTGTCTGGCAGCTTTTAACAAGCCCCCCCCCCACAATCCTAGTAGCTGCCTAACATGATTTTATTAAATTATTTTTCAGTTAAATCAGTCACTGTTGAATTGTGGACTGTATTCACAGGAGGTGGAACTTGCTCTAGGAGCTGATTCACTGAGAATGTCTTCATCTTACTTGTAACATGTTTCAAATTCTCTGGCCATCTCAATTTTTCATTCTTGTTTGCTTTGTGAAGGTTCCTGTTTACATTCTAAGGCCTAGAACTTTATGAAAATGCATGTCCACAGAAAGACCTACATGTGAACACATATATCTCATTTCATATGGCTCTAAATTGGAAAAACCCCAAATTCCATTGACTGGAGAATGGATAAACAAAGAGCAGTACATCAATGCAATGGAATATTAATCAGCAATAAAATAGAGCAAATTACTAAATATTATTGACACAAAAGGCTACAAACTGTTTGATTCCACTTATTTTGTACTCTGGAAAGTGCAAATCTGTAGGGATAGAAAGTAGATGAGTGGTTCACAGGGGCAAGGGATAGAGTGAGGAAAATGGCTCCAAAGGAGCCTGAGAGAACTTTCTGTGAAGATGAAAATGTTTTTTATCTTGATTATGCTGCTGGCTACACAAATGCATATATTTTTCAAAATGCATAAAACTGGAAATTAAGGTTTGAATTTTATTATATGTAAATCATACCTCTATGTATAATGATGTATTATCAGGAAAAGTAGATTAAAAACAGTAGATATTACCAGAGATAAAGAGGGACATTTCATAGTGATAAAAGAAACAATTCATCAAGAAGCCACTGTAAATGTATATGTGCCAAAAAATAGACTTCAAAACACCCAAAGAAAAACAAATAGATATGACAAAACTGAAAGAAAAAACAAACACACAATTATAGTTGAAATTTCAACACTCCTCTCTCAAGATTTAATAAAGTAGATAAACACAATAAGTATATAGAATGTTTGAACACTGCTATTAACCAACTTACCTGACATTCAAGGACATTACACCCACAGTAGCAGAATACACTAGTTTTCAAGTACATGTGGAAAATTCACCAAGATAGATGATAATCTGACCAGAAAAGAAGTCTCAATGTATTTCAAAGAACTCAAATGATCTAAAGTGTGCTCTTTCACCAGAATGGAACTAAACAAGAAACTAATAACAAGGTGGTCTAGAAAACTCCCTAATATTTGGATATTAAATAACATGTCTCTAATGACATAGGAAAAAAGAAGAAATCACAGGGAAAACCAGAAAATCTTTTGATCTGAAAAAAATAAAGTATGACTTATAAAAATGTGTGTGACACTGCTAAAGCAGTGATTAGAGTGAAATTTATAGTAATTAGGGCTTAAAATAGATCAAGACAAGTGGTCTCCAATAAATGATCTGTGCTCCTACCTTCAAAACTATAAAAAGGGAAGCAATGTAAATATAAAGTAAGCATATGGAAGAAAATTATAGAGATAATGACAAAATTAATAAAATAGAAAACAAATAAAAAAGAAAAATACCACAAAACCAAAAGTAATTTCTTCTAAAAGATCAATAAAATTAATACATCTCTAATCAGACTTATCAGGAAAAAAGACAAAAGACTCAAATTATGAGTATCAAGAATTAAAATGGACAAAATTACAGATCCCACAGACAAGATAAGGATAATAAAGAAACACTGAAAAAAGTTTGTTGATAAAACCCACAACTTAGATTAAATGGATAGAATATAAACTACCAAAGCCCCTTCAAGAAGAAATAACTTGAGTAGTCAAATAACACTTAAAGAAACTGAATTGATAGTTCAAAACCCTGCCACAAAGAAAACTCCAGGGTCAAATGCCTTCAGTGATGATTTTACAAAACTCTGAAGATAGACATAATGCCAATTCTATACAAATGCTTCTAGAAAATAGATTAATCCCAACTCATTTAAGAGTCAAGCATCTCCTGATACCAAAAATAATAAAGCAAAGATACCATAAAACCCCCCTACAGACTAACATCCTTCATGATCAAAGATGGAAAAAGCCATCTTAGCAAATTAAACTCAGCAATATATAAAACGGATAATACACCATAACCAAGTGAAGTCTATTTTATACACACCAGTTTGCCTTAATATTCAAAAAATACAAATGTGTATTGTCAATAAAGAATAAAAGAAAAAAAATTATATAATCATCTCCATAGATGCACAGCTACTTAAGAAAAAAAAAACTCTCAGCATATTTCAAATAGCAATTTCATAAAGAACATCTACAAAACACCTAAAACTAGCATCATGCTTAAAAGTAAAATACTGAATGCTTTCACCCTATAATTAGTAACAAGGCAACCTGTACTCAACATTATAATATAGGACCTAGCCAGTACAAAAAGGCAAGAAATAGAAATAAAGTAGAGTTTGGAAAGAAAGAAGTAAAACTATCTCTTCTTAGACAAATATAGACAATCCTTTCCCAAATTCTCCAAAACTTATAGGAACTAAGAAATTAATATATCAAATTTGCATGTGTAAAGTCAATATACCAAAATTAATTAAATTTCATTCACAAAAGAAAAAAACACATGATCATCTCATAAATGCAGATAAAGCACTTGATGAAATTCAACAACGATTCATGATAAAATCTCTTACCAAAGTTGGTATAGAAGGAACATATTTCAACATAATAAAAGCTATTTATGACAAACCCACAGCCAATATAATACTCAGGTGAAAAGCTGAAAGACTTTCCACTAAAATCTGGAACAAGACAAGGATGCCCACTCTCACCACTTCTATTCAACATAGTATTGGAATTCCTAGCCATAGCAATCAGACAAGAAAAAGAAATAAAAGGTATCCAAGTTGGAAGGGAAGAGGTAAACTTGTCACTACATGCAGATGACATACTATATATAGAAAACCTTAAAGCCTCCACATAGAAGCTACTAGAACTGATAAATGAATTCACCAAGGTAGCAGGATACAAGATTAACATACATAAATCAGTTGCATTTCTTTACACTAACAATGAAATATCAGAAAAGGAATGTAAAAATACAATACCTTTTAAAATCACACCAAAAAAAAAAAAAAAAAAACCTAGGAATAAACCTGACCAAGGAGATGAAAGACTTATATGCTGAGAACTATAAAATATTGATAAAGGAAGCTGAAGATGATTCAAAGAAATGGAAAGATATACCATGCTCTTGAATTGGAAGAATTAATATTGGTAAAATGGCAATACTACCCAAAGCAATCTAGAGATTTAATGAGATCCCTGTCAAATTATCCATGACATTTTTCACGTAACTAGAACAAATAATCCTAAAATTTATATGGAACCATAAAAGACCCAGGATTGCCAAAGTAATCCTAAGGAAAGAGAACAAAGCAGGAAGCATAACAATCCCAGACTTCAGACAATACTATAAAGCTACAGTAATAAAAATAGTGTGGTATTGGCACAAAAACAGACATACAGATCAATGGAACAGAATAGAGAGCCCAGAAATAAACCCACACAGTGACAGCCAATTAATCTGACAAAGAAGGCAAAAATATACAATGGAAAAAAGACAGTCTCTTCAGCAAGTGGTCCTGGGAAAGTTGGACAGCTGCATGTAAATCAATGAAGTTGATACGGTGTGAGAACATACCCTCACACCATGCACAAAAATGACTCAAAATGGCTTAAAGACTTAAACATATGGACCTCCCTGGTGGTCCACTGGCTAAGACTCCATACTCCCAATGCAGGGGGCCCAGGTTCAATCCCTGGTTGGGGAACTAGATCCCACATGCCACAACTAAGAGTTTGCATGCTGCAACTAGAAAGATCCTGCATGCCTCAACTAAAGACCTTGCATGCCACAACTAAAAGATCCCACATGCTGCAACTAAAGATCCCGCATGCCACAACTAAAAGATCCCACATGCAGCAACTAAAAGATCCCGTATACTGTAACTAAAGATCCCGCCTGCTGCAAGTAAAGATTCCACATCCCACAACTAAAGATCCTGCACACCGCAATGAAGATCCCACGTGCTGCAACTAAGACCCAGGCACAGCCAAATTAAAAAAAAAAGAGACTTAAATATGAGACAAGACAACATAAAATTCCTAAAAGAGATCATAGGCAAAACATTCTCTGACATAAATTGTACCAATATTTTCTTAGGTCATTCTCCCAAGGCAATAGAAATAAAAAGAAAAATAAACAAATGGGACCTAATCAAACTTACAAGCTTCTGCACAGCAAAGGAAACCATAAAACAAACAAACAAAAAACCAAAAAGACAACCTACGGGAATGAGAGAAAATATTTGCAAATGATGCACCACTTCTATTCAACATAGTACTGGAAGTCAAGGGCTTAATTTCCATTATATACAAACAGCTCATACAACTCAACAACAAAAACCAAACAACCCAATCGAAAAATGGGCAGACATAAATAGACATTTCTCTGAGGAAGACATACAGATGGCCAATAGGCACATGAAAAGATGCTCAACATCGTTAATTATTAGAGAAATGCAAATCAAAATTACAATGAGGTACCACCTCACACTGGTCAGAATGGCCATTATTAAAAGGTCTACAAATAACACGCTGGAGAAGGTGTGGAAAAAAGAGAACCCTCCTACACTGTTGGTGAGAATGTAACTTGGTACAGCCACTATGGAAAACAGTATGGAAGTTCCTCAGGAAACTAAAAATAGAATAACCATGTGATCCAGCAATCCCAATCCTGAGCATGTATCCAGACAAAACTAAAATTCAAAAAGATACGTGCAGCCCTATGGTCACAGCAGCACTATTCACAATAGCCAAGATATGGGAATAACCTAAATGTCCAACAACATAAGAATGGATAAAGAAGATGTGGTACATATATATAATGGAATACTACTCAGTCATAAAAAGGAATGAAATAATGTCATTTGCCACAACATGGATGCAACTAAAGATAGAGATTATCATACTAAGAGATAGAGATTATCATACTAAGTGAGGTAAGTCAGAAAGAAAAAAAACAAATACCATATGATATCACTTATATGTGAAATCTCAAATATGACACAAATTAACCTATATATGAAACAGACTAACAGACATAGAAAACAGACATATGGTTACCAACAGGGAGGGTCCTGCTGTATATCAATATCCTGGGATAAACCATGGTGGAAGAGAATATAAAAAAGAATGCATACATGTGTAAGGCTAGGTCACTTTGCTGTGCAGCACACCACCGTAGATCAACTATACTTTAATAAAAAAAAAATTAAAAAAGAAAACAGAATGAGTGAAGTAAACAAGTGGGTCCTAATGAAAATACACAAATTTATATGTAAATCTACACATTTACATTTTAACTAAAATTTTTTTTAAAAAAATACAAAATTAATTAAAATTGGGTATATGCAAATAACAGCCATAATGAGATGCCACAGCAGAGCGACTACAGGGGTTTAAATTAAAAGGACTGATTATTCCAAATGCCTGTAAGAAATTGAACGTGATCTCTCATACATTGCTGATGGGAATCCAAAATAGTATATGCATTTTGGAAAACATCTGGTAATTTCTTGTAAACATACACTTCCCTATGACTTAACAAACCCACTTCTAGATACTCACCCAAAAGAAATGAAAATACATATCCATAGTAAAACTTGTATATGAATTTTTCTTAGGAGCTTTATCCATAATAGCCCAAAACTGGAAACAGCACAAATGTCCACCATCTGGTGAAGGGATAAA
The DNA here is from genome assembly GCF_003676395.1 of Aethalodelphis obliquidens. NCBI lineage: Eukaryota > Metazoa > Chordata > Mammalia > Artiodactyla > Delphinidae > Aethalodelphis > Aethalodelphis obliquidens. The sequence goes on from NW_020837945.1 coordinate 64,112,910, forward strand.
CATGTGGTGTATCCTTACAAAAGAATATATTATTCAGTGATAAAAAGAAACTGATACAGGAAACAGAAGGAGTAAATTTCAAAACAGAGACTATATATTTTATATTACCCTTTATATGAAATTCTAGAAAAGGGCAAACTGCAGTGTTAGAAACATATCAGCATTGTTATCTAGGAGCCAGGAGCAGGAGGAGGGGATTGGCTGCAGAGAGTTGTGAGGGAAATTTTGTGTAATGATAGTAATGTTCTATTTTGTGATTGTGCTCACATGACTGCAAACATTTGATAAACACATAAAACTGTACATTTTAAATTGGAAAATTTTACTGTATGGAAATTATATCTCAATAGAGTTGTTTAGAAATAATATGAATATTTTTAGCACTAAATTCTGTAAATACTTTTTTGAACCCCACCAATCAATAACAGAGTAGGCACTGTTTGTAAGCCAGCTGCAGACCCTTTCTTCTAATTTATTGGGTTAGCAACAAGCTTAGACATTGAATGCAGTCAGGTTTCTTTTATATTGTGGTGTTTAGGGCTAAATTCTAGCCCCTTCTTCAAAGGGTGTGAACAAGACAGAATGAAACCATTTCTTCCTTTCTTCTTCTGTTTTTGTTTTACAGCTTTCGTGAGGTATAATTGAAATTAAAACAAAAAAAACTGCGAGTATTTAACATACACAATTTGATGAGTTTGGACACATGCATGTTCCCATGACACCATCAACACAAAGTAAAATAAACATATCCATCACCTCCAAAAGTTTCCTGTGTCCCTTTGCCTTTTTTTTTTTCCCCTGAACCACTTCTTAAGATCACCCAGAGGGCTACTGAGTAGCGCTGCTCCCTCTGCAGTCACTTAACAATCTCTTTTCTCTAGAGGAGCCCATCCACTCTTTGTGCCTCTTTTTGGTATGCAAGTACACCTCTCTTTCTATTCCTAATTTTTTAAAAGACAAAGCACCTCCATCTGGAGGTTCATCAGAGACTCTTTTCTATCTCTTGCTGATTCCAAGTCTCCAACTCACAACGACAAAAACGCTGAAGAGAATTCCAGCAGAATAAAGTTCTGGGTAAGGAAAACTCTCTGAGTCATTCTTCACTGCATGCTGCTCTGCCTTCTCTTTGCCTTTCTCCACCAAATTACTGCACTCCATTCAGTGCTTTCCCAACTGAGTCCTGTGTCAGCAACTTTCTGCAGCTGCAAGAGCAGCTGCTGCTTCTACCTCCCTCTCTTCACCAGAGGCTGTCATCTTGTCCAGCCCAGAAAATCCATACAGCAGGCCTACAGAAAAAGGAAAAATAAAGAGCTGATAGTATTATATATTCATGAAAATGTTCTAAAGTTTCTGTCCTTGCCTCAATGTGATGTGTCTCCAGAAATTGTTAAGAATGACTTGAGATGTCTTTAAAGAGGAATGCTTCCAATGGGGTATCTTCTCAATAGGGGTGATATTTTTAACAATTGATGCTTGCAAAATACATTTATTTACATTGAATCATTTCATCTTCCAAACACACCATGGAGCAGATGTCATTACTGCCTCATATTGGCAAGTTTTGGGCTCAAGTACCAATGAAGAAACACAATAACTGGAGACCTTTCCCTTGTTATTTGAAAAATGGTAATAAGGGAACTCTGTGAAAATTAAAATAAGTTAATGTGTGATTATCTTTTGTAAAGTGCCTAAAATTTTGAGCATCTGTGGACCTTGACTTCATATTGAATATACGTAATTTCCTTCAAGAAGATTTCAGGTCATTGCATCTACAGATGTATCAAATTTTAAATTTAAATTGTCAAGCTGGATTTTAATAGTTAAGAGAAGAAAATAAAATTAGTCAATTGCCTATCATTTTGTGCTAAGGGTATATGAAAATACACATTCTCTCCTCCCACTGGTATTTAATTTTCATTATCTCCTAACTTTATCATCATAGCGTAGGTTTGAATGTATGTAAATTATTACTATAAATTGTCTCCTCATGATGATTTTCATGTTTCAAGGATTAATTAGCTGTACAATAGGGAAACTTTAATGTTTAATTAACAGGAGAAATTTAAGAGGTCTTAATTGGGCAGAAAAAAATTTCTCTTCTTCTAAAAGTGTATCCAGAATACAGAGGTTTAAAAGAAAATGGAAATGCTATGTGATACATTTGGCTGTCAAAAACTACTTGATTTTGTTGTTGTTTTGGTAGATGTCCGCCAAGCACAAGCCTACTATTCTAAGTAGATGATGAATAGGTAAATAGCAACATTTCCTGTCATTTGCTTAAGTATGCTCAAAAAAGTTCCTCCCTTAAGGCTTAAATAAGTTACCAGCATCTAAATCTCAATTATCACTATCCTTCAACCCTAAGTTTCTCTTAATAACCTCCTGAACTTTTTAATCCTTTTTAAACTGTCCTTATCTGGCATAGCAGCAATGTAGGCAATTCTCTTGTTCATTATCTTACCCTACTATAAACAGAAAGTTCTGGGGGCGGGGGTCTGGAATCACCAGGACTAATCACAATTAGTATTTCAGGAGTGACATTTGGTGCAATGAGTCAGGGAAAAACTTAGCAATAAGCTGGAGGTGATAAGGTGTCAAGGTAAGATTTCAGGGTACACACCTGACATAACAGTTTCTTAGAAGTGAAAAGATGTGCTTTGCCTCTCCCAGATCAAATAAAAAGTCATTAACCACTCTTTATTCCGCATTACCCCCAGATGTTTTGTCAAGTTTAAGAGAATACTTTTGTTTTGGCTGATTTGGCTGTTTGAAGGCAACTGAAAAATAATTAAGGCTGATAAACACATCAAATTTAGTATAAACTATTTTAAGCCCCACTTGACCTTTAGTGAGAACAGAATACCCTGAGCTTCTGTGTTTTTAGAGGCATACTCAAAAGCACTTAGAACCATTCATAGACCACAGAATGCTCTTTGAATATTCAAAACACTAGTGCTGTTTTTAATCTATTCAGGATGATGACACCTTGCAATTGTAAATCTCTTTGTTTGAAACCACGATGACAGACTAGAGCAGACCAAAACTACTGCTTTCTATGATAAATATATGTATATATGTGTGTGTATATATATATATATATATAACACAAATTAAAATAATGTAATTGAAAAATAAATTGTGAACTATGAATCAAGAGGTTTGGTGGAATGAACACCAGTAGGGAAATACTCAAGTTAAGGCTGGAAGTAGAGAAAGAGTCACTCAGAGAAAGGAGGGAAGGATCAAGAGAGAAACTCTACAAGAAGGAAGACTGCTACTATCCTTTCCTAATGTAAGGTAATTCTTGACACAAGATAAGGTCATCAGACAGCCAAATCCCCACACCCACTTACACACACACACAGACACACACACAGATATTTCAAAAGTACTGAGTGCACGGGTCACTCTTATATGATTTCAATGTCACACATATACTAAAATGTAGTCCTTTATATTTGTTAATGTCTTTTATTATACTGAACAGAGAGCTTATTAAAGTTTACTCATGTGCCTCAACATTAAAAATGCTGTTTTAGACCTTTCAGTTGTTACATTTCATTATGTAATCAAAGCAACTGATACCAGTTCTTTTTGTTTTCACATTTGTTTTATGGGTTGCCTATAATTACTTTTCCCAGACATACAAATACTGTCTAAAGCAGTCAGAAAATGCTATTTCTGGACTTCCCTGGTGGCGTAGCAGTTAAGAATCTGCCTGCCAATGCAGGGGACATGGGTTCAAGCCCTGGTCCAGGAAGATCCCACATGCCACGGAGCAACTAAGCCTGTGCGCCACAACTACTGAGCCTGCACTCTAGAGCCTGTGAGCCACAACTACTGAGCCTGTGTGCCACAACTACTGAAGCCCGCATGCCTAGAGCCCATGCTCTGCAACAAGAGAAGCCACCACAATGAGAAGCCCGCGCACCGCAACGAAGACTAGCCCCCGCTCACTGCAATGAGAAAGCCCGCACGCAGCAATGGAGACCCAACGCAGCCAAAAAAAATTAATTATTTTTTTAAAAAGAAAATGCTATTTCTGCTGCATATTTGCACCATGTTGACATGACTAATCTGGAAGTACATTTTCAGAATTCCCTTCCCTGTGTGGTTCTGGGTTAGGACTGACTACAAGGAAATTTGCATGAGATTTGGAAGCCAGAGAAGTAAAGGTTGGATAATGTTCAGTCCCCACCACAGCTTGTGCCCACTGATGCTAATATGCTAGTTCACCTTGTTATTGTTGGGTAGCAGCTGGGCCTTCAGCTCCTCTAGTTGCCATCATATCTCCCACTCAGCCTCTCCAAAGACTGGGCCAGTTGCATGTATAATTTCCTTGGAGAGAGCTCTAGCTCCTTCTGCAGGCCACCCAACTTGTCAAAGTCAGAGGTGATAACACAGATGTGGGTTCCAGTCTGTCCATATGGATTCTTATTTATCTTCACAAATTCTGGTCTGTCCTCATTCTTCCCTAATTCATGTTCAGCATTATTTTCCCAACTGGCCCTACTGAAAGAGAAATGACAGGCCCACCGCAGGTGCACAAGGCTTCCATAAACAGGCTTCCACAAACATCTTCACAAATAACCACAATCTCGTCCATGCTTATTGTTTCATATCACTCATAGTAGTGATATGCTTCTCTAACTCAAACCTAATTGACGCAAGTGTTTTCACTTCCTTTTGTAGTGAAAGATATTTTATTCCCCTCCACATAAAGAAGCTTATCAGAGAATAACTGAATTCCATATCTGTGTATCTATGGATTCGAATTTTAAAAGGTGAATGTCAGTAGAAATAATAAACACACTGCAACAGTATTTGTTGAGCGAAGTGAAAAGTCTCAAGTTTTAGTTAAAAAAATAACCAATTGTATGAGAAACACATAGGGTTTCCTAAAATAATAGAATATTAGAGTTAGTAGGGACCTTAGAAATTATTTAATCCAAACTTTCCATTTTACAGTTGAAGAAATATAGAAACAGATACCTAAGATCACAAAATAAAGTAGCAACCTTGGACTAAAATACAATCCAGTCTAATTCCCTTTCTATTCATATCGTCATAATCCTTGACTTAGTAAATCTCCTATAGGGGATTTCAGTTGACTGAAAACTCATTATGATTCAAAAAGGGTGGGCTTCCCTGGTGGCGCAGTGGTTGAGAGTCCGCCTGCAGATGCAGGGGACACGGGTTCATGCCCCGGTCCGGGAAGATCCCACATGCCGCGGAGTGGCTGAGCCTGCGCGTCCGGAGCCCGTGCTCCGCAACGGGAGAGGCCACAACGGTGAGAGGCCTGCGTACCACAGAAAAAAAAAAAAAAAAAAAAAAAGGGTAATAAATCTGTCAAAAATGCTAATGTGATAACAGGCTATATTAGTAAACTATAGTATCTAGTATAAGGAAGATTATAATCCCACTGTAATCTACCCTGGTCAGATCATATTTATGCATTGGAGCACCTAAAAGAGCCTAGGTAAATTATATAGAAAATGACCAGAATTCTATGGGTTTTAATGCTATGATGTATAAAATAGAATTAGGGCTATTTTAATTGGAGGAGGGAAGACTTGGGCAGATATTAACTATCACCAAATATTTAAGAGCTTCCACACATAAGAGACGTTAAATTTATTTTGTGTGACTTTCCAGGGCATAAATAAAATAAATGGTTGGATATTAGAAAGGCTGATTAATATTTAGAAACACTTTGTAAAAAACAGAGAACTTCAAAGGTGAATGGGTTGGCTTATAATGATGTGAGCTTCCAATCAACAGAAATTTTCAATCAGAGGTTTTGATGACAATCTATCAGGTAGTTTTAGTAAAGGATTCCTGAAAGGATTAATGTTAGAATTAATGACTTCTAAGCCTCCTTTACATCTCTGCTGCTAAGAACCTGTTGTTTGAATAATAACATTATCGAAATAAAGTAACAACCTCGATTATTTGAAACTTTTATTTCTGCTATAAACTATGTGGAAGCTCTAATTCATCTTTAATGTTTAGTTCTGAAGTACCAAACAACTTCCTTGAAAGTTCCTTTCTCTAGAATAAGCTGTATTTAATCCAGATAAATATATTTGCTGGAATAAAATTCAGACTGTCAGAGCTGAAGGTCAAAAATACAGGTATTAACTATACAGGGGAAAAGGTCTTCTAGACAACACTATACTAGGTACATTCTGGACTGTGCGCAAGAATCCCCTTCCACAGAAATGCTGGCTGGAAGCGACCCCAAGATGACATTCAAGTTGCTCCCCAGAGAATTACAGAGCTTTTGCTATAGTATATGAACAGGATGCCAGACCAAGGAAAGGGTGTGTCCTATCAGTGACAGCCCAGCAGGCCGGGTTATTGGCATGGATCGTTTTACCATAGCAGTCACGGACAATAGAAACAGGATAAGAAACACCTTTCTTACCCAGAGGTCGACACAGAGGGTGTTGCTGAACTCAACTATCTTAAAGGAAGAGAGTTAAAGAGAAAAGGGATTTCATGGAAACCGACAATGATGCCTTTTAAAGAGAAAACTAAGTAATCTTGTTTGACTTTTTTTTTTTAATTAAAAAGTTGTCCTCCTAGAAATGCACAGCCAAACTGTCAGTTTCATAGGACAATGCTCGAACAAAAGGCTTCCCTTGTGCACACAAAGAAGGCACACATCAAGTTAGCCCGGGGCCTTCTCTGGGAAGAAATTACAAAGCAAAGGAATGAGTATATATCAGAAAAGGAAAAGAGCTCAAAACAGAATCTGATAAACAATTTTAAGATGTAAAATAAGAAAGGAAATCTGTTGCTATCCAGGGAACCCTCTCAAATGTGGCAGCATATCTCAGTCACCAGTGGAGCTCATTAAAAATACAGTTAATCAAACTCCACCCTGGACTAATTGTATCAGAATCTGGACTGCTTTGGAAATCCCTAATCTTGAACATCACAGAATATTCACCATACTTCTGCCTTGATACTTGCACAACCATAACTGTTTTTGACTTCTACCCTGGAATTTCTTCAGTAATCAGGTGTACTGGGTAATACTAATAGTTAATAGCAGTAGTATAGCTACATCACCTCATTTAATAATCAAAACAATCCTGAAATATAATTATGATTTCATTTTACAGATGATAAAACCAAAAAGAGAAGTACTTTTCTAGCAACTGTGCTGCTAAACGACGTACTTAGAATCTGAACACAGATATGACTCCTTCGCTCATGTTCTTTCCACTACACCATACAGAAATTGGTTGAACCAACCACATGAAAGAGCCAGTATTCAATTATTTTACCCACAAAAATTATGATTTTATATCATTTAATATAATAAGTTCAAAGTCATGAAGGAAAGCAAAGTACCATATAAGGCATTACTGTGAAGAAATAAAGCTATATGAACATTATGTTTTGCAAATTAACTTTTTGCTTTAAATACATTTGTATTTTGATAAAACTAGAAATAAAATATCTTATCAGCTATTGATGGGAAAGTCCTTGCTTAGCTGACATCTGTCTGCTTGTGTTACTTAAGGATGAATCAGTAGTCTGCAGCCTGGACCTGGGTGAGAGAAACTGGGCACCCAGAGCACAACATTTAGGGAGGCACTCCCTCTCAGGTGCTCACCCAGCAGTTGTGTGAGCTTGAGAATGACTTCCTTCTTACATTTGCACCCTGGATGACCCCTTTGCTCACCCTAGTCCTGGCTTCACACTTTATTTCCCTTCTTCTTTTTATTCCTATTTTGTTTACGCAAACCATACCACACAGGCAATCAAAACCATAAGATACAGGTCCAAGGTAGAATCTATTTCTTGTGCATAGTGAAAAAGATCACTTACACTGCTCTGGGGAGAAAATGCAAAGATTAAACAGAGTAAAATGGTAAGTATATGGTTAAAAAAGAAAAAAAAAAGCAATTTATTCAAAAAGGTGGCTGAGGTTGAATTGCTGTTCTTATTACCCATCAAGTTATTTAGAGTTGTCCTTTCTCCATGGCATGATGACTTCGGTTATCATCACCGTGACTACCCATTATTAATTAACTTTATGAGCTAGGAACACTTTGTGTGTCCAAAGTCACATGTGCACAAAAAAGCATGATTCAATAACCACATAAAAGAAAAATGCAACTCAATGTGTTTTTAGAAAAGGGAGAACAATCATAGACTCCTAGTATAACAGAATGGACGACAGCACAAGGCCTTAGAGGGCACCTGGGACTCAGGAAGGACTACTTTCTATATAGTCCTTCCTAGAAGATAATCTTGCCTTTCTTTGAATACCTTTAGAAAAGAGAACTAATCCTACATGAGACATCCTTCATCAATTCCAAAGAGTATTCCTACTCGAATGTTCATTCTTCTTCTAAGCAAAATCTTTTTATGGGTTTGTCCAAGTCTTACCCAGTGTCATGTGCCAACAAACTGCTATACCTTTTTGCTTCCAAATTGAGCTCTCAAATATTAAGAGATAGGCTTTTAATATGTGCTATGGTTATACGCACTAAACAATCCAGGTTCCTCCAATGAGCTGGACAAAACCAAGTTCTGTTCCTTTGAATATACCCCATTTTTTTTCAGTGGGCTTTTAAAACATATTAGTTAGGTCACAACATCCATTCTTACAGTCTTACTTAATAACATAGAACCAAAAGTTCTAACCAGGCATGTAGACTGGAAAGAAAGGAATAAAACTACCTTTATTTGCCGTGATATGACCGTCTACATAGAAAATCCTAGAGTTTACAAAACTTTTAAATAACTGAGTTCAGTAAGGTCATAGATTACAAATTCAACACAAAAATCAATTCAATTTCTATATACTAACAGTGAACATACAGGAACTGAAATTAAAAATACAACACCAATTATAATTGCTTCAAAGAAAATGAAATATTCGGGGATACACTTATCAAAACATGCATAGGATCTGTATGCTAAAAATTATAAAATATTGATAAAAGAAATCAAAGAAGACCTAAATAAATGGAGAAATATACCATGTTCATGGATTAGAAGATTCAACATCGTGAAGATGTCAATTCTCCCCAAATAGAGTTATAAGTTTAATGTAATACCTAAAAAAATCCCAACAAGTTGTTTTTGTAGACATAAACAAGCTTACTTTAAGGCACAGGTCATGGAATAGCTAAAACAAGCTTGGTAGAGAAGAATAAAGGGGAGGAATCACTCTACCCAATATTAAATCTTACTATATAGCTATAGTATTAAAGACAGCATGGTATTGGCAAAAGAATAGACTCATAGGTCAGTTGAACACATAATGAACCTAGAAACAGACCCATAGAGATATGTCCAAATTATTTTTTAAGGTGAAAGAAATTCAGTGTAAAAATGATAGCCTTTTCAATAAAAGGTGCTGGAGCAATGGAATGTTCACAGGGAAAAGAAAAAAATGAACCTCTACTTAAATCTCACACCTCACATCTCATATAACTATTAATTAAAATGAATCATATGGGACTTCCCTTGTGGAGCAGTGGTTAATAATCTGCCTGCCAATTCAGGGGACACGGGTTTGAGCCCTGGTCTGGGAAGATCTCACATGCCGCGGAGCAACTAAGCCCGTGCACCACAACTACTGAGTTTGTGCTCTAGAGCCCGCGAGTCACAACTGCTGAAGCCTGCGTGCCACAACTACTTGAGGCTGTGCACCTAGAGCTTGTGCTCCGCAACAAGAGAAGCCACCACAATGAGAAGCCTGCGCACCACAACGAAGAGTAGCCCCTGCTCACCACAACTAGAGAAAGCCCACGTGAAGCAATGAAGACCCAATGCAGCCAAAAATAAATAAATAAAATAAATAAATAAATAAAACAAATGAATCATAAATGTAAAATATAAAACAACAAAAATTTTAGGGAAAAAAAAAGAAAAATCTTTGGAATCCAGAGCTAATCAAAGGCTGTTATACTTGACACAAAAGTAAGATCCACAAAAGGAAACTTTAAAAATTGGAGCACATCAAAATTAAAAGTGTTTGCTCTATGAAAGCCCATATTATGAGGATGAAAAGACAAGCTACAGATTGGAAGAAAATATTTGTAAACAACATACCTGATAAAAGACTAGTATTGAGAATATATAAATAACTCTCAATACTGAACAGTAACAAATAAATAAATAAATAAAATACAGTTAGAAACTGTGCAGAAAACATGAACAGACATTTCACTAAGAGGATATACAGATGACAAATAAGAACATGAAAAGATGTTCAACATTATTAGCCATCACAGAAACATAAAGTAAAACCACAATGAGATATCAGCACACACCTATCAGGATGGTTAAAATTAAAAAGCTGTGATAACTCCAAATGCTGGTGAGGATTCAGAGAAACTGTATCACTCAGACATTACCCATGAGAATTTAAAATGGAACAGTAATTGTGGAAAACAGTTTGACGGTTTCTTACAAAGCTAAACATGAAATTACCACATGACCCAGCAATTGCACACTTAGGCATCTATCCCTGAAGAATGAAAACTTTATTTTCACCAAAAATCCCCACAAAAACAAATATTCATAATAGCTTTATTTATAACTGACAAAAACTAGAACTAGCCCATATATTCTTCAAGTGAATGTTTAAACAATCTGTGGGACATATATACCATGGAATATTACTCATCAACAAAACAAATGAGGGACTTCCCTGGTGGTCAGTGGTAAAGACTCCGCCTTCCAATGCAGGGGACACAGGTTCGATCCCTGGTTGGGGAACTAAGATCCCACATACCATGGGGCAACTAAGCCCATGCACCACAACTACTGAGCTCGCGAGCCTCAGCTAGAGAGCCTGCGTGCCACAAACTACAGAGCCCACGCACTCTGAAACCCACGCACCACAGCTATACAGAAGCCCACATGCCACAACCAAAGAGCCCACACTCCACAAGCCCCGCTGCAACAAAAGATCTCACATGCAGCCATGAAGATCCTGCATGCCACAAAGAAGACCCAACACAGCCAAATAAAAAAATAAAAAATAAACCAAATGAATGATTGAAAGCAACAAGTTGGATGGCTCTCTATGAAATTAAGCTGAGTGAAAAAAGCCAATCTCAAAAATGAACAGACTGTATGATTCCATTTTATAACATTTTTGAAGTGACAAAACTTTAGAAATGGAGGGTTTGGGGGTAGGGGTGAGGATGCAAAAGGATAGTACAAGGGATCCTTGTGGCGTTGGAATTGTTGGATATCTTGGCTGCGGTGGTGCATACACAAACCCTCATAGATGACAAAAACGTAGAATACTTAATACACAGACAAAGATACACACACACACGCGTGCACACACAAGCATCCAGGTAAAACTGGGAAAATCTGAATAAGATGTGAATATATCTTGGTTGTGATATTATAATTTTGAAAATTGTTATTGGGGGAAACTCCCAATTTTTTTCAAGAACTTTCATTTGACTCAGTTCTCTTTTAGTCTTCAGATACATCAGAGAGTTTCAACTAGGGACTCATTTTCTACACACTGAAACTTCTGATACACTACAAGACAGAAAGCAAATGATTTCTCATTTAATATGCTGGCAATAGCAACATAATCAGGTCCCAGCTAGAGCAACAATCAAACAATATCTAGTAAATACCTTATTGTAGGCTATAGGAATTAAGATTGAAAACATGGACAGCCACATCCTCAAACCTACAGGTTTTCCTAAAAATTAATATAGGAGGGCCTCCCTGGTGGCGCAGTGGTTGAGAGTCCCCCTGCCGATGCAGGGGACACGGGTTCGTACCCCGGTCCAGGTAGATCCCACATGCTGCGGAGCGGCTAGGCCTGTGAGCCATGGCCGCTGAGCCTGCGTGTACGGAGCCTGTGCTCCGCAACGGGAGAGGCCACAACAGTGAGGGGCCCGCGTACTGCAAAAAAAAAAAAAAAAAAAAAATTAATATATAAATTTTCAAAACGTAAAATCAGGTTTCTCCAGTGTGAAGAAGCCGTGATTTTTTCACGTGCATAATTCATGTGGCGTGGATGTAATTTTATTGCAAAACTGAGATGCCCGCATGCAAAAGGGCAAGCCACTTCTCATTTGTAAAACGTGAATCTCAAGCCCAAGCTACAGAAATGGCCAGTGGAAAAGTTTGCTCTCATGAAATTAGAAACTTAGGAAAAGGGTCCTGGCTGGTAAGTGGAGAGAAGGAAGCTTCTCCTTTAGTCTTATTTATTTATTTATTTATTTAATGCAGTACGTAGGCCTCTCCAGCATTTATTGTTTGTAGATTTTTTGATGATGGCCATTCTGACCAGTCTGAGGTGATAACTCACTGCAGTTTTGATTTGCATTTCTCTAATGATTAGTGATGTTGAGGATCCTTTCATGTGTTTGTTGGCAATCTGTATAGCTTCTTTGGAGAAATATCTGTTTAGGTTTTCTGCCCATTTTTGGATTGTTTTTTGTTTTTTGCTTTTTAATTGAGCTGCATGAGCTGCTTGTAAATCTTGGAGACTAATCCTTTGTCAATTGTGTCATTTGCAAATATTTTCTCCCATTCTGAGGGTTGTCTTTTGGTCTTGTTTATGGTTTCCTTTGCTGTGCAAAAGCTTTTAAGTTTCATTAGGTCCCATTTGTTTATTTTTGTTTTTATTTCCATTCCTCTAGGAGGTGGGTCAAAAAGGATCCTGCTGTGATTTATGTCATAGAGTGTTCTGCCTATGTTTTTCTCTAACAGTTTGATAGTGTCTGGCCTTACATGTAGCTCTTTAATCCGTTTTGAGTTTATTTTTGTGTATGGTGTTACGGAGTGTTCTAATTTCATACTTTTACATGTAGCTGTCCAGTTTGCCCAGCACCACTTATTGAAGAGGCTGTCTTTTCTCCATTGTATAGTCTTGCCTCATTTATCAAAGATAAGGTGACCATATGCGCATGGGTATATCTCTGGGCTTTCTATCCTGTTCCATTGATTTGTATTTCTGTTTTTGTGCCACTACCATACGGCCTTGATTACTGTAGCTTTGTAGTATAGTCTGAGGTCAGGGAGCCTGATTCCTCCAGCTCCATTTTTCATTCTCAAGATTGCTTCGGCTATTCGGGGTCTTTTGTGTTTCCATACAAAGTGTGAAATTTTTTGTTCTAGTTCTGTGAAAAATGCCAGTGGTAGTCTGATAGGGATTGCATTGAATCTGTAGATTACTTTGGGTAGTAGAGTCATTTTCACAATGCTGATTCTTCCAATCCAAGAACATGGTATATCTCTCCATCTATTTGTATCATCTTTAATTTCTTTCATCAGTGTCTTATAATTTTCTGCATACAGGTCTTTTGTCTCCTTAGGTAGGTTTATTCCTAGATATTTTATTCTTTTTGTTGCAATGGTAAATGGGAGTGTTTTCTTAATTTCACTTTCAGATTTTTCATCATTAGTGTATAGGAATGCCAGAGAGTTCTGTGCATTAATTTTGTATCCTGCTACTTTACCAAATTCATTGATTAGCTCTGGTAGTTTTCTGGTAGCATCTTTAGGATTCTCTATGTAGAGTATCATGTCATCTGCAAACAGTGACAGCTTTACTTCTTCCTTTCTGATTTGGATTCCTTTTATTTCCTTTTGTTCTCTGATTGCTGTGGCTAAAACTTCCAAAACTATGTTGAATAACAGTGGTGAGAGTGGGCAACCCTGTCTTCCTCCTGATCTTAGTGGAAATGCTTTCAGTTTTTCACCACTGACGATGATGTTGGCTGTGGGTTTGTCATATATGGCCTTTTTTATGTTGAGCAAAGTTCCTTCTATGCCTACTTTCTGGAGGGTTTTTTTTTTATCATAAACGGTGTTGAGTTTTGTTGAAAGCTTTCTCTGCATCTATTGACATGATCATATGGTTTTTCTCCTTCAATTTGTTAATATGGTGTATGAAGTTGATTGATTTGCGTATATTGAAGAATCCTTGCATCACTGGAATAAACCCCACTTGATCATGGTGTATGATCCTTTTAATGTGCTGTTGGATTCTGTTTGCTAGTATTTTGTTGAGGATTTTTGCATCTGCATTCATCTGTGATATTGGCCTGTAGTTTTCTTTCTTTGTGACATCTTTGTCTGATTTTCATATCAGGGTGATGGTGGCCTCATAGAATGAGTTTGGAAGTGTTGCCCCCTCTGCTATATTTTGGAAGAGTTTGAGAAGGATAGGCGTTAGCTCTTCTCTGTTTGATAGAATTCGCCTGTGAAGCCATCTGGTCCTGGGCTTTTGTTTGTTGGCAGATTTTTAATCACAGTTTCGATTTCAGTGCTTGTGATTGGTCTGTTCACATTTTCTATTGCTTCCTGGTTCAGTCTCGGCAGGTTGTGCCTTTCTAAGAATTTGTCCATTTCTTCCAGGTTGTCCATTTTATTGGCATAGACTTGCTTGTAGTAATCTCTCATGATCCTTTGTATTTCTGCAGTGTCAGTTGTTACTTCTTTTTCATTTCTAATTCTATTGACTTGAGTCTTCTCCCTTTTTTTGTGATGAGTCTGGCTAATGGTTTATCAATTTTGTTTATCTTTTCAAAGAACCAGCCTTTTGTTTTATTGATCTTTGCTATTGTTTCCTTCATTTCTTTTTCATTTATTTCTGATCTGATCTTTATGATTTCATTCCTTCTGCTAAATTTGGGGGTTTTTTTGTTCTTGTTTCTCTAATTGCTTTAGGTACAATGTTCAGTTGTTTATTTGAGATGTTTCCTGTTTCTTAACGTAGGATTGTATTGCTAAAAATTTGCCTCTTAGAACTGCTTTTGCTGCATCCCATAGGTTTTGGGTCATCATGTTTCCATTGTCATTTGTTTCTAGGTACTTTCTGATTTCCTCTTTGATTTCTTCAGTGATCACTTGGTTATTAAGTAGTGTATTGTTTAGCCTCCATGTGTTTGTATTTTTTACAGATCTTTTCCTGTAATTGATATCTAGTCTCAGAGCGTTGTGGTCACAAAAGATACTTGATACGATTACAATTTTCTTAAATTTACCAAGGCTTGATTTGTGACCCAAGATATGATCTATCCTAGAGAATGTTCCATGAGCACTTGAGAAAAATGTGTATTCTGTTGTTTTTGGATGGAATGTCCTCTAAATATCAATTAAGTCCATCTTGTTTAATGTATCATTTAAAGCTTGTGTTTATTTATTTTCATTTTGGATGGTCTGTTCATTGATGAAAGTGGGGTATTAAAGTCCCCTACTATGATTGTGTTACTGTCTTTTTCCCCTTTTATGGCTGTTAGTATTTGCCTTATGTATTGAGGTGCTCCTGTGTTGGGTGCATAAATATTTACAATTGTTATATCTTCTTCTTGGATGGATACCTTGATCATTATGTAGTGTCCTTCTTTGTGTCTTCTACTAGTCTTTATTTTAAAGTCTATTTTGTCTGATATGAGAATTGCTACTCCAGCTTTCTTTTGGTTTCCATTTGCATGGAATATCTTTTTCCATCCCCTCACTTTCAGTCTGTATGTGTCCCTAGGTCTGAAGTGGGTCTCTCGTAGACAGCATATATATGGTTCTTGTTTTTGTATCCATTCAGCCAGTCCGTGTCTTTTGGTGGGAGTATTTAATCCATTTATATTTTAGGTAATTATCAATATGTATGTTCCTATTCCCATTTTATTTATTGTTTTGGGTTTGTTATTGTAGGTCTTTTCCTTCTCTTGTGTTTCCCACTTAGAGAAGTTCCTTTAGCATTTGTTGTAAAGCTGGTTTGGTGGTGTTATAGTCTCTCAGCTTTTGCTTGTCTGTAAAGGTTTTAATTTCTCCATGAAATCTGAATGAGATCCTTGCTGGGTAGAGTAATCTTGGTTGCAGGTTTTTCTCCTTCATCACTTTAAATATGTCCTGCCACTCCCTTCTGGCTTGCAGAGTTTCTGCTGAAAGAGCAGTTGTTAACCTTATGGGGATTCCCTCGTGTGTTATTTGTTGTTTTTCCCTTGCTGCTTTTGATATTTTTTCTTTTTATTTAATTTTTTTTTTTTGCATTAAGTGGGCCTCTCACTGTTGTGGCCTCTACCGTTGTGGAGCACAGGCTCCAGACGTGCAGGCCCAGCGGCCATGGCCCATGGGCCCAGCTGCTCCGAGGCACGCAGGATTCTCCTGGACCGGGGCACGAACCTGTGTCCCCTTTATCAGCAGGTGGACTCTCAACCACTGCACCACCAGGGAACCCCCTTTGTATTTAATTTTTGATAGTTTGATTAATATGTGTCTTGGCATATTTCTCCTTGGATTTATCCTGTATGGGACTCTCTGTGCTTTGTGGACTTGATTAACTATTTCCTTTCCCATATTAGGGAAGTTTTCAAGTATAATCTCTTCAAATTTTTTCTCAGTCCCTTCTTTTTCTCTCCTTCTTCTGGGACCCCTATAATTTGAATGTTGGTGTATTAAATGTTGTCCTAGAGGTCTCTGAGTCTGTCCTCAGTTCTTTTCATTCTTTTTCCTTTATTCTGCTCTGTGGTAGTTATTTCCGTTATTTTATCTTCCAGGTCACTTATCCGTTCTTCTGCCTCAGTTTGTCTCCTGTTGATACATTCTAGAGAATTTTTAATTTCATTTATTGTTCTGTTCACCACTGTTTGTTTGCTCTTTAGTTCTTCTAGGTCCTTGTTAAACTTTCTTTTTTATTTTCTCCATTCTATTTTCAAGATTTTGGATCATCTTTACTATCATTACTCTGAAGTCTTTTTCATGTAGACTGCCTATTTCCTCTTCATTTGCTTGCTCTGGTCGGATTTTACCTTGCTCCTTCATCTGCTGTGTGTTTCTTTGTCTTCTCATTTTGCTTATCTTACTGTGTTTGGGGTGTCCTTTTTGCAGGCTGCAGGTTTGTAATTCCCATTGTTTTTGGTGTCTGTCCCCAGTGGCCAAGGTTCGTTCAGTGGTTTGTGTAGGTTTCCTGGTGGAGGGGACTAGTGCCTGTGTTCTGGTGGATGAGGCTGGATCTTGTCTTTCTGGTGGGTAGGACGATGTTCGGTAGTGTGTTTTGTGGTGTCTGTGACCTTATTATGATTTAGGCAGCCTCTCTGCTAATGAGTGGGGTTGTGTTCCTGTCTTGCTAGTTGTTTGGCATGGACCAGCACTGGACCTTGCTGGTCATTGAGTGGAGCTGGGTCTTGGTGTTGAGATGGAGATCTTTGGGAGAACTTTCGCCATTTGATATTACATTGAGCCGGGAGGTCTCTGGTGGACCAATATTCTGAACTCAGCTTTCCCACCTCAGAGGCTTAGGCCTGACACCTGGCTGGAGAACCAAGACCCTGTCAGCTACATGGAGACAGAGTTCAAAGTTATGGCAGCTTGATGCTGAGATGCTGAGTATGATTCCCAGAGAGATGGCTTGGTGGTGCCACTCTCACTGCTTGGGGTGAAACTCTGCCTCTTCAACTGCTCCCTTATGTAACAGGCATAAGGAGATATCGAAGGGCGGCGGCTGAGCCGTGTTAGAGCGGCACAGTGGGAAGCACACGAGTGAACCATTTGTTTTTAATGAACTCTTTTTGAATAATGTAAAACCCCGTGTGGTGGGGAGACAGTTTCTGTGCACTCATCCTCTCTCATTTTGATAACTATATTTGTTAAATGTATAACCTTGAACAGATCATACAATCGATCTACTCTCCTTGTTCCATATATAAATTGGACATAATAACATTTCCACTGGTGGCAACTAGCTCAAAGGAGTTCAATTCTTCTAACAAACATAAATTTTCAGTACATCTCTTTGCAGCAAGGAGAAGGCAGGTGCTAATTTTCATGAGGCTGCATAAGGAGATTGTGATACATGAATTCCTTCTGAAGTAAAAAAAGTAGCCTAGAGAAACTAAGAACCACTTCACAGGCATAAAGCCCATGTCCACATGGTGTACATAATGAGGCATAGCATTCCCTGCAAGCTAAAGCACACCACTAAGAGCAACACAAATAAAGCAGAGAGGCAGGGCAGAGTCACCGAAAAAAAAGTGATAACCTTCCTGTAATCAAAGGGCAGCTCTGTATGGTGGGGAGGAAACTCCGTGTTTTTTAACATCAGTGTTAAAGGTCAAATCAATCTGCTTCTGGGGGAAATGGTAATTTTCCCTCCCACAGCTGGAATTTCATTTCCATCTTCCCTTAATGAAGTCTACAACCTAAAATGCCACACCGGTGAAAAGAGAGTTGCAATATTGTCTTATCATTTGCAACATCCATCACATTTCATCAGTGTAGAAGTATACACATCAGTGTAGAAGTGTACAAAATGTACAAACCCAAGCAACAGGACTGCCAGAGAACCTCCTGTTTCATTGTGCTGCCACCCCACTTTGCTCTTTGTCTGCCCAATCCCAGTGTACTACTTTTTGCCAGTGCTTTATTTGGGTATCATGTACTCTTTGTTGAGCAGCTAATAAGTCTTTAGAATGTGCTCCCCTGGCAGAGAAGAGATGAGTAAAACATAATCCCTGACCTCAAGGTGGTGAATGATTAAAAAAATCTGAGTGGCTATCTACAACACAACCTTTGAAAGCAGTTAAGAATGAGCATTAAAGTGAAAAGTAGCTACAAAGGGGTCAGGTGGCCACCATGCTACCTTTGGGATAAGTTATAAGAAAAAGAAATGATTAAGACAAGAAAAACTGTCAGCAGGGAAAAGAATTGGGCAGACAGGCAGAATGAAGCAGAAATACCAGGAGAGGATGCAGCAAGGGAGGAACAGAATGTTGGAGGGAAGAGGAGAGAGAGACAGAAAAACAGAGAGAGACTGACAGAGAAAGACAGAGAGAAAGAGAAAGAGAGACACACATGCAGACAGAAAGAGATAGGAGGAAAAGAGAAAAGTGTAAAGTTGGAGAGGAGGAGGCATGCATAATGCAGTATAATAAACAGTCTGTCAGAAGGCAAGCATCTGAAGGGTAGAGACCATCTTTGAAGCCACCTACAATACTTAAAATAGTGTGCTATGTATTGAACCCATAGTAGGCACTAAATTTACATTTGCTAAAATAAAAAAAAATCTGCCACATTAGGAGATCTTTTGGTTCTTTTGCTAAAATCATCAGAAGGATACATTTTGATTTCTTACAAAATTACCCTTGTCTGCCTTTTTCCTTCAGGCTCTATCACCATTGAGCAAATGGGATTCATTTTCTTTGAGAAGTGCAGCGAGCTGTAAACATACATATTATAAAAGTTAAAATAATATAGACTTCAAAATAATAGATATTAGATATTACAGTTAAATTTTTAAGAAAATACAATATAGTAACTGTATGTGAGACAACCAGAAGCCAAATGAACTTAGACAAAAAATGATGTACAGTGGGGTAAATTATTGGGACAGTAATTCTTATGTGTGAGTGTGTGTTTGATTTTGTAATTCTCACCTCTCTGTTTCAAGGAGATAGATGTTAGTATCCTATTACTTTAGGACTAGTGACAGTGTAAGGAGATTGCTACCACCACCTCAATGTCTTCCTGAGGAAGATGAGCAATAATGCAATGTCTCTGAGGAGGAAGGCAAGCTCTTGGTGAAGAAAAGGACACAGCAGAGGCAGAAGAGCTTCTTCAAGACCAGAGAAGAGGGGGGCCCTGCAAGAAACAGGAGTGCTTGCACTTCTCCTTGGCAGAGCTAAGGCAGGTTGAAAATCTTGGGGGCATGGGGGGGTTCTGGTTGTATGATACATTCCCACCAGGTAAACTATATGAGCACAGCTTCCAGCTGTGACAAAGATCCTTCTGCCCAAGTGTGGCTCAAAAACCACAGGAACATTTTCCTTCAGGAACCATGAAGTCTTGGAAAATGAAATCATATGTGGACCAAAAACCAGAGTTATCTCCCTAAAAGTTATACTTTGAATAAGACCCCTAGAATCATTTCATGCCCTGAAGGGAAGAATCCCAATTAATGACAGAAAATCAACTTCTCATTAGCCTTAGGAAATGGAGGGATTTGGTGTCAGATTTGATTTGATATTAGAAAAATAAAGACAACCTGCTTATGAATCTTTAATAGCTGTTCATGTGATTCTTCAACCTGCTAACATTTAAGAACCGTTGCTTTAGGGAGAATATTTTCTCTAAGCTACAAACAGGAAGCAAACACCAAAACTGGCAATCTCTTATAGGCAAATTTCTAAAGAAAAGAATTAAAAACAAGGAGTTCTTTTGCCTACTCTATATATGCAATGGGAGGAAGGTTGAGCCAGATTGTTATTATATATATATGATCGAGAGTAAGGGAATCTCATAATTGCATAAAGGTTTGGGGGTAAGGTTAGAACTCTGAGGCTGAGCTGTATGCAGTGTTTAGATGCAGGCATAAGCTTGCCAGACAGTGTGATGGGCTCTGGCCTGACAGGTGTGTACTTACATGAGTATTCAAAGACTTAGGTGGAGACTTACTCTAAAGGAAGGAAGGAGTAGGCAGAATGCTTAGACTAATAACAAAGCATTGTTGTAAAAGGGAGGAGTGATTCTGAGTATAACTTGGTGTCTGTAATCTGAAGTTGTCTTCCACCTGAATTCCAATGAACTTATTTACATCTTATTCTAAGGAGAAAAGAAGTAGACACTAATAAACCAATTTGTTTTCATTTCTT
Organism: Aethalodelphis obliquidens; assembly: GCF_003676395.1. Taxonomy (NCBI): domain Eukaryota; kingdom Metazoa; phylum Chordata; class Mammalia; order Artiodactyla; family Delphinidae; genus Aethalodelphis; species Aethalodelphis obliquidens. The sequence goes on from NW_020837945.1 coordinate 64,133,510, forward strand.
TAAAGGTATTATGACACAGGGAACCTTTACTTGGGAAACAAGGTGGCAGAGAGAACCTTGCCCTCCTGCTAAAACAACTGGAAAACTGTGTAAAATATAAAACTACAAAATAGAAAACAACTCTTTTCAAACACTGTGCAATAGGGTACACTTTGACTCTTGAGAAGAGGTAAACAAATGATGGATGCCTTAGGACAGACTAGCACAGGGAAGATAAATCCAAGGAGAACACAGTGATTTTGCCGAGTTGATGTGACGGAGATCAGAGTTGTGGGGACGGGGTGGTTGGATTTTGCAGGGCAGAGTACCAGAGGAGAGGTAATTATTCTGAGATCTCTAGAAATTGCACGAGGTTTCCCTGAGGCTTTGACTGAATATTAGCTAAGCCTAAAAATATGGGTCTTCATAGGACTGGGCTAAGAACAACCTCTAGAAAAAGAGCTACTAAGAGCTGTAATGTGAACAAGTCCCAGATACCACACAGCCTTGGGACACATCTGATTTCTGACCAACCAGAGGGGACACTCCTCAATGGAGCATTCAGTGGGGATCCCAGGAGGCTCCTGCTTTAGTAGCAGAGTTAAAGAAATAAAAGACACTCTAAGCCTAAACTAATAGACAAGTTTAAGGTTAAAATAAAGCTTAAAACAATCAAGTTAACTTGTGAGTAATTTTTTTCTTTTTTTTTTACAAACTGGATTATTCTGTTTCTAGGGTACAATCTACCCCATTTTCCTGCATATCTTTGTTTCTATTGTTTCCTTGGCCTCACCCCCACCTTGTCCTCTGCCTGTTAATCTCCCATTCATTCTTTTTTTTTATTTTTATTTTTTTAGTTTTTTTTAATTTTTAACATCTTTATTGGAGTATAATTGCTTTACAATGGTGTGTTAGTTTCTGATTTATAACAAAGTGAATCAACTATACATATACATATATCCCCATATCTCTTCCCTCTTGTGTCTCCATCCCTCCCACCCTCCCTATCCCACCCCTCTAGGTGGTCACAAAGTACAGAGTTGATCTCTCTGTGCTATATGGCTGCTGCCCACTATCTATCTATTTTATGTTTGGTAGTGTATATATGTCCATGCCACTCTCTCACTTCGTCCCAGTTTACCCTTCCCCTCCCTGTATCCTCAAATCCATTCTCTAGTAGGTCTGTGTCTTTATTCCCGTCTTGCCCCTAGGTTCTTCATGACCATTTTTTTTTTTTTTTTTTTACATTCCATATATATGTGTTAGCATACGGTATTTGTTTTTCTCTTTCTGACTTACTTCACTCTGTATGACAGATTCTAGGTCCATCCACCTCACTACAAATAACTCAATTTCATTTCTTTTAATGGCTGAGTAATATTCCATTGTATATATGTGCCACATCTTCTTTATCCATTCATCTGTTGATGGACACTTAGGTTGCTTCCATGTCCTGGTTATTGTAAATAGAGCTGCAAAGAACATTTTCGTACATGACTCTTTTTGAATGATGGTTTTCTCAGGGTATATGCCCAGAAGTGGGATTGCTGGATCATATGGTAGTTCTATTTTTAGTTTTTAAAGGAACCTCCATACTGTTCTTCACAGTGGCTGTATCAATTTACATTCTCATCAACAGTGCAAGAAGGTTCCCTTTTCTCCACACCCTCTCCAGCATTTATTGTTTGTAGAGTTTTTGATGATGGCCATTCTGACCGGTGTGAGATGATACCTCATTGTAGTTTTGATTTGCATTTCTCTAATGCTTAATGATGTTGAGCATTCTTTCATGTATTTGTTGGCAATCTGTATATCTTCTTTGGAGAAATGTCTATTTAGGTCTTCTGCCCATTTTTGGATTGGGTTGTTTGTTTTTTTGTTATTGAGCTACATGAGCTGTTTGTAAATTTTGGAGATTAATCCTTTGTCAGTTGCTTCATTTGCAAATATTTTCTCCCATTCTGAGGGTTGTCTTTTGGTCTTGTTTACGGTTTCCTTTGCTGTGCAAAAGCTTTTAAGTTTCACTAGGTCCCAGTTGTTTATTTTTGTTTTTATTTCCATTTCTCTAGGCGGTGGGTCAAAAAGGATCTTGCTGTGATTTATGTCATAGAGTGTTCTGCCTATGTTTTCCTCTAAGAGTTTCCTCTAAGATAGTGTCTGGCCTTACACTTAGGTCTTTAATCCATTTTGAGTTTACTTTTGTATATGGTATTAGGGAGTGTTCTAATTTCATTCTTTTACATGTAGCTGTCCAGTTTTCCCAGCACCACTTATTGAAGAGGCTGCCTTTTCTCCATTGATATTCCTGCCTCCTTTATCAAAGATAAGGTGACCATATGTGTGTGGGTTTATCTCTGGGCTTTCTATCCTGTTCCACTGATCTATATTTGTTTTTGTGCCAGTACCATAGTGCCTTGATTACTGTAGCTTTGTAGTATAGTCTGAAGTCAGGGAGCCTGGTTCCTCCAGCTCAGTTTTTCTTTCTCAAGATTGCATTGGCTATTCGGGGTCTTTTGTGTTTCCATACAAATTGTGAATTTTTTTGCTCTAGTTCTGTGTAAAATGTCATTAGTAGTTTGATAGGGATTGCACTGAATCTGTAGACTACTTTGGGTAGTAGAGTCATTTTCACAATGTTGATTCTTCCAATCCAAGAACATGATATATCTCTTCATCTGTTTGTATCATCTTTAATTTCTTTCATCAGAGTCTTATAGTTTTCTGCATACAGGTCTTTTGTCTCCTTAGGTAGGTTTATTCCTAGGTATTTTATTCTTTTTGTTGCAATGGTAAATGGGAGTGTTTCCTTAATTTCCCTTTTGTATTTTTCATCATTACTGTATAGGAATGCAAGAGATTTCTGTGCATTAATTTTGTATCCTGCTACTTTACCAAATTCATTGATTAGCTCTAGTAGTTTTCTGGTAGCATCTTTAGGATTCTCTATGTAGAGTATCATGTCATCTGCAAACAGTGACAGCTTTACTTCTTCTTTTCAGATTTTGATCCCTTTTATTTCTTTTTTTCTCTGATTGCTTTGGCTAAAACTTCCAAAACTATGCTGAATAATAGTGGTGAGAGTGGGCAACCTTGTCTTGCTCCTGATCTTAGTGGAAATGCTTTCAGTTTTTCACCATTGAGGATGATGTTGGCTGTGGGTTTGTCATATATGGCCTTTATTACGTCGAGGAAAGTTCCCTCTATGCTTACTTTCTGGAGGGTTTTTTTTATCATAAATAGGTGTTGAATTTTGTCAAAAGCTTTCTCTGCATCTATTGAGATGATCATATGGTTTTTCTTCTTCAATTTGTTAATATGGTGTATCACATTGATTGATTTGCGTATATTGAAGAACCCTTGCATTCCTGGAATAAACTCCACTTGATCATGGTGTATGATCCTTTCAATGTGCTGTTGGGTTCTGTTTGCTCATATTTTGTTGAGGATTTTTGCATCTATGTTCATCAGTGATATCGGCCTGTAGTTTTCTTTCTTTGTGGCGTCTTTGTCTGATTTTTGTATCAGGGTGATGGTGGCCTCGTAGAATGAGTTGGGGAGTATTCCTCCCTCTGCTATATTTTGGAAGAGTTTGAGAAGGATAGGTGCTAGCTCTTCTCTAAATGTTTGATAGAATTTGCCTGTGAAGCCATCTGGTTCTGGGTTTTTGTTTTTTGGAAGATTTTTAATCACAGTTTCAATTTCAGTGCTTGTAATTGGTCTGTTCATATTTTCTATTTCTTCCTGTTTCAGTCTCAGAAGATTGTATCTTTCTAAGAGTTTGTCCATTTCTTCCAGGTTGTCCATTTTATTGGCATATAGTTGCTTGTAGTGACTTGTAATTTTAACTGCCTTCCTAAACAAATGCCAACAATTCTTTAAAAGAAGACAAGAGAATTCAGAAACTCAGCAAGTCAAGTGTCATCCTTATCTGGTAGGCATTCAAAAATTACTAGGATGAGAGAAGCAAGAAAATGTATGCATAACCAGGAGAAAATCAGTCAATGGAGACAAAGTCAGAAAAAAAAATAAAGACGTTGGAATTAGTAGGCAAGAACTTTAAAAGAGCTGCTATAAATATGTTTGATGATTTGAAGGAAAATATGAACATAATTAGGAGAGAAATGGAAGTTTCATGAAAAAATAAATATCCAAAGTTAAAAAATACAATATCTGAAATTAAAAATTCACTGAATGGGCTTAAAATAAAATAAGACACAGCAGAAGAAAAGGAAAAAAAAATCAGTGAACCTGAAGACCTAGCAAGAAAATATCCAAACTGAATCACAAAGAGAAAAGAGACTGAAGGAATAATTAGAAGAATAGCTCCCCACAGTTTGTGAGATGCAGCTAGGGCAGTGCTTAAAATAATATTGATAAATTTAAATGCTTATATAATAAAAAAGAAAAGTTTAAGGGGAAAACTGGGGAAATACTTCCTCTTCAGTCCAGGACTTGGACCTGTTCAGTTTATCGAGGACTCCAGAGACTTTCTCATCTTACCCTGATGTCTTGAAGCCTACAGAATTTCTATGTTAGTGTCCAGAAATGGTGGAAATTCCTGGAGTGGGGCAGGTGAATTTTTCCCTATCAGAGGCAGGGCAGAGAAATCTTCACTAGCTTCATAGGTCAAGAGGGCTCAGCAGAAGATGGCTCAGTAGAAGAAGGACTTGGACAGAGAAGGAAAACACAGAAACCTCATTGTAGCTGATACAACTTATTCATAAGTAAACATAAGAGAAAAAACACCCGAGGTATATACCAGATATAATTGGGGCTTCACTGGGGTGGGGTTAGAGATGGGGAATATCTTGCAGGAAGTTTAAGGTCAGTAAAACATATCTGATGGTAAATTCTCCCTAAGTGAGTAAAATACAGCCATGGGTACAGATAAAGTCCACATAGTGGTCTTTTAAAAGTCGATTTAGTAAGACAGTGTATTAGTTATCTATTGCTGCATAAAAGTTACTCCCAAACTTAGTAAAGCTTGAAATAACATTTATTTTCTCACAGTTTCTGTAGGTCAGGAATCTAGGCACAGTTCAGCTTTTTTTTTTTCTTCAGGGTCTCTCATGGTTACAGTCCAGGTGTAGGCTGTGCTCTAGTATCTAAGTCTCAACTGGAGAAGAATCCACTCTGAGATCACTCCTATTATTATTGACAGGATTTCATTCATCGTGAGTGTTGGACAGAGGGTCTCAGTTCCTAGAAGGCTTGTGGCTGGAGGCTGCCCATAGCCCCTTGCCATGTGCACCTCTCCAACATGGCAGCTTGCTTCATCAAAGTGCAAATGGAGAAGTCCAAGGGGAGAGAGTGCAGCAAGATGGAGGTCACAGTCTTTTGTAATTTAATCATGAAAGTAGCATCCTGTCAGTTTTGTCAGATTCATTCCATTAGAGGCAAATCACAAGGCCCAGCCCACATCAAAGAAGAGGCTATAAATACCAGGAGGTGGGGATCTTTGGGTGTCTTCCACAGATAGGAAAGCAAATAGGAGTGGGGGAAGTATTTACCTATGTTGCCGTGGCATGATGTTCCTTTTGGAGAGTGACGTCCTAAATAAAATTCAACATTTGGAGTGGATCAAGTCCCTCAGGTGCTCAGAAAACCGACAGGCTCAGATGCCTGGAGTCACCACAGTGAGGCAGGAGATGAGGGAAAATTGTAAGAAGTAGCTAGTAAGGGAAAAGAGGGAATGGTAATGCTAAAGCATATAAGAACTTTTACTTGCTTTTAAAGTGATATTTCCTTTTTAGGGCTGAGTAATATTCCACTGTATATATATGCCACATCTTCTTTATCCATTCATCTGTTGATGGACACTTAGGTTGCTTCCATGTCCTGGCTATTGTAAACAGAGATGCAACGAACATTGTGGTACATGACTCTTTTTGAATTATTGTTTTCTAGATAGCTAGTGGGAAGCAGCTGCGTAGCACAGGGAGATCAGCTTGGTGCTTTGTGTCCACCTAGAGGGGTGGGATAGGGAGGAGATATGGGGATATATGTATACATATAGCTGATTCACTTTGTTATAAAGCAGAAACTAACACACCATTGTAAAGCAATTATACTCCAATAAAGATGTTAAAATAAATAAATAAACCAGGCCAAAAAAATAAAATAAAATGATATTTCCCTTACAATAACAATTTAGTAGACAACATTTTAAATGATATTTTAACATAAGATGTTTTGTGTGAGTATGTGAGTGGATTTTTCTAATCCTCAAGTCATCACTGAGTTCCTGAAGAGAGAAGTTTAAGAAGTCCAGTAAGTATGATTTGTTGCAGTGTTATTTAAACTTCAACCATTGAAGCACCTCCTTTGTGACTTTCTCCAGAGCTGTATTATTATGAATATATTTTTTTAAGTTTAATATGCATTTTTACTCTAATAAAAATATTTAAGACTATTTTCATAATCACTGCTATACCGAGAAATCCATTATTACTAGTCATAAGTATTTTTCTTGTATATATTAAAATTAATGTAAGTCTAGTAAGTATTGTAAATGTTTTTCTATGTACTATTTATAATCAATTCATCTCCAGCAAAGGCAGACTGTATTTAGAAAAAGGCATGTCATGGAAGGAACATGTGCTTTGGGTTTGAATAGTCACTTTGCCATTTTCTATTTATTAAAATATAGGTAAGTAAGTACTGGGCTTATTTGAACCTTATACTCCCTTTCTATGAAGCTAGGATGATAGTATTTACTTTGAGTACTGTTGTTCGGTTTTAATGAGATAATAGTTGTGAAAAGGATCACATTTAGTATCCAATAACAACTGTAAAAATAGTAAGATTGGCAATAACTGATATTTATTGTACAATTACTACAGCCAGGCACTGTACTAAAGCATGTGAATATGTTTTCAATAAAAGTTAATGTTTTGTCAAAAGCTATCATATCAAGTAATTCAACAGTCCCATCAAGTATTGATTATCACAGCTCCCAAGTTTTTAAAGGAATGAAAAATGTTTGAGGGTGTGCTGTTAGATTAGAACATTTACAGTGAATCCAATATTAGAGCTGGAAAAAAATAATATGATAAAATGGAATTAGGTTTACATTATAGATAAAATTTATGACATTTAAATGTCTCCCTTTGAAATGTGTTATAATATATAGATTATATCTAATTAGCCCTCAGTTTCTAAATGGGCACATAAAGCTCTTGCAGTTGATTATGCTGCATTTAAAGGGCAAACACATTCACGTATGTGGGGTTTCCTACAGCTTTCAGGTACAAGAACAGAAAGTATGTCAAAAGTGTGCCTTGTGGGTGGTAATGTTTAGAAACCAGAGACAACTAGGCAAATAAGACATGTTCTTTATGTGTCTTGATTCCACTATCCCAAATTTGCAATGCTCTTTTCAAAATGTTTCTAAAATATCTATTCCAGTATTGAGTTCTATCTTCCAATGAACTCTGATCTTACTTGGGTCTCAATTCCTCTACCTAGTGTTTTCTGTCTACTCAAATTTTCTCACTTAAGGTGTTTACATGGAGCAGATTTTCCTGAAGGGTTGAGGTGACAGGTGTTTGCTTCAATCTGCTGCTTAGCTGCCTGAAAACTCCTTGCTTCACTAGTTTCTGGGGCTCCTTCCTTTAGCCTCCCAGAGAGGACACTCCCTTGTACATTATTATGCAGAGTAACAGCTCTCCACCACCTACCCAGCTCAGAGGCTGCCATTGCAGGGGACAGCGCCAAGCTACAGATTCTTCCAGGGCCTCCGAAAGTACACAAATGAACTGGAAGAAGCTTTGAATTTCTTTACTTTCTATCATCTCAACCAATCTCCATGAGAGGAAAGAAACAGTACATAGAGATGATTTTATCCAATTTCATTTAGAAAGCAGAACCATCTATTGTCATTTTGGGTGTTAAGTAATAACTTTTCCTCTCTTTGTTGTAGTTGGATAATTCCAGGTACAAACAAGGAGTGCTCAATGTTCCTACTCTCATTTCAACTGTTTCTGCTTCCAAGGAAGGAGTTCCTGACTCTACCTTCCAGCATGCTTCACAGTAGTTATGCACATATAGAAACAGAATGAACTAGACCTTTGGGAAAATCAAATCCAGTTTGATTTAAACAGCTATTCAAGGAGATGAATAGTCAACAGCTGAAATCAACATATCACACAACTCCATATTCTCAGTGTAACATTTAAGTATCTAGGATGAAAGGTTAAAAGTAACAACTTGAATATGTCTTAGCAAAGATAGTTATTAGTACTCTGAGACCAAAAACTGTCCCCAAGAATTTTAATTGGTGAAGATGCTAGTAGCATTTGAAAGATTCTAACCCTAACTGTATCTGTTCCTCTCTTTACCTGGTACATTACTTCCTCTCAGCCACATTCATCACTAATTTATACTCTAACATTTCAACACATGGGAGAAAAAAGGAGGCTACAGGCTTCTAGAATCCTGAGCAAGCTTTTTCTCCTTGACAATAGCTATGATCCACACTTCAATCTCTACTGCAGCTGTCACTAGAAAGCCAAACTTTCAGCAGAAAAGCCACAAATACCAGACTAATGATTGTAGCAAAATGCTCACTTTCTCTAAAAATATCAGAGGATTGAAGGGTGACCCCATATGGGCTGGGATGGATGTGATAAAATGCAAATGCACAGCTTCCAGTGGAAGAGAGAATGATACAGTACTAGGTCAGAAGTGTGGCATGAATGAGGACATTTTTTAATACTAATGTAACTGGGGGAGGACTGTTTACAGATGGGAGGGGCAGCCGGTAGAGAGAGGTTGGTAGGAGCTGGGAGTGAAAACTGAGCAAGCATATGGAGTTGTAAGGAAACAAATGCTCCAAGGAGGCAGAAGATGTGGAGGCAGTACCCAGACTGCAGAATCTCAATAATGATGCATTGGGCCTGAAAAGAGGGAGGCAAGCTCAGGAACTAACCTTGGATAAAGTTGGGATGCTGAAGGCTCTGGGAAGAGTAGTTTCCACTAGAAGGCCAGAGAGGAAAGAGCCTTGCCAGTCCAACAAAGAGAGACAAGGTTTTCCTAGGTTTGGGACTAAAGTAAGGAAATACAGAAATGGGAGAGGGTAGAGCAGTATCTCTTTTAGATTTTGAGGAAAGTCATTCAGGCATCCAGGAACATCTGAATCTTCTTGTACTCAAAACATCTTTAGAGATAAAACAAACAGAGCAAAATATTAGCACTAGGTGAATCTGGGTAAAGGGTGTTCTTTGGTGGCCCTTTGGTGTTCTTTGACTCTTCTTATGTTTGCATGAAGGCACCTGATTGATGTGGAGTCACTCTTCAGTTTTGCTCAACACTGGGACTTCATCTATAACAAACGTTAGCTTTCTTCCTCCAATGTCTCAGTTCAAGGAGCAAGCAAAGGCTGATAGGACAGGCGAGTTTCTCACGTAAGACAAGTTACTCCAATAGGCACTCCCTGCTCTCAACGTCTTCTCTGCCAATTTAATTGACATCACATTCTTATCTTCCCCCTTGGTCCTAAGATTCTCCCGAACCCCCAAGCTTAGTGTCGTTAGATGATGTGATGTAATACACAGCAAACTCTTACTACAATGTGACTGACTACTGAATTACACATGATGATTGAATTGGTTCAGTGAGTTTACTAGCAACAAATCATGAAATTTATAAGCCACTTTGCTCAAGTACTGTTTCATTTCCCTAGATCCTGTATTTATGCTGAATCTGCAGCAATCCTCTAGCTAGGCCCTGCCAAGCCCTGAACAAGTGGGTTTATGGTAACAGCTCCAATTATTCTTTGTCAGCCCCTCTTCTGTCCTCATTTTCAGCTTTCAATGTACAATACCCATTACCACCTTAACTTCAAGTCTATTAATATTTAGTGCATAGGATTTAATGTTGAGATGTCTTCCCATATCTTAACACTGTATTTTCTTACCACACCACTGCCATTTCAAAATATGCTATTGGTTTTTAATACATACACAATTATTAACACCTAAGTAAGGTCCTGTTTAAATCCAGGCCCCTTTTCTAGAAGAGACTGATTCACATATTATGATTAAGCAGTCTTTATGATTTTAACCGAACCCACTTCATAAACAGTCTAGACTTTGAGGTTTCTACACAATGTAGTAAAACAATCTGTGTATACTGACATGGTGTGTCAGGTGCCGTCTGGCAAAGGGCACTATACATAAGAACAACAGAAATGGCAGGAAAAGGACACAAGTCTCAGTCACACTGTCTCTGTAGTAGCAACCCTGGGTCCCTTTGAAGTTGACTACTTCAGCAGAACACTACTGGAAGTCTTCTTTTGGGAACTTCCCAGGGATTCCCAGTTCAATACATATGCCTGTACACAGCCCCTACATCACAGGAGAGCAATGTAACAGAGGCACACTTGCTCACAACCACATCAGACTCCAATTCCTCTTTGATTGCAAACTTCTAGGCAACGAGAAGTCTCCAACAAAGCCTAACTTCCACCTCAGAAGCAACATCTTTCATTACACTCCAGGGTGAATAAGCCTTTCAGCTGCCTCCTTGTTGTCTGGCTTAGATTTTAACCTTCCTTTCAATCATATGTGTTTCTCTCACTCTAAAATAGAAGAGAGTAGATGGAGGACACTAGGTTTTTATGGCTCTTAAAGATGATCTACAGAGAGACCCTGGGGCGCTAGCCCCTCACGATTTTATTTCAGACCACGTCACCAGAAAGGCAAGTAGGAAGGGATGCTATTGTTAGCACTTCAAATCAACATGCAGCATCACCTTTTGTTTTGACCTGTTCAACTTTTTCTTTCAAGAAATTATCCTTTGATTCTCAAACTCCCTTGCCCGTGTCTGAGAAAAAAGAGAGATGCCCCCCCCCCTTTCTTTTTAGTGCATAAATTGCTTTAGTCATTTTCAAATTATGAAGTATGGGGGAAATTTTCATGCAGAGAAAATAGTTATGATTTTTTTTATGGATAATTCAAATATGGTTGAACTTTAAGATGGAGCATGAAATTGTTATGAGTTTGGGGGGAAAAAAACTGAGCAATCAAAAACCAGTCTTGGGCTTCCCTGGTGGCGCAGTGGTTGGGAGTCCGCCTGCCGATGCAGGGGACACGGGTTCGTGCCCTGGACCGGGAAGATCCCACGTGCCGTGGAGCGGCTGGGCCCGTGAGCCAAGCCCGCTGGGCCTGAGCGTCCGGAGCCTGTGCTCCTTAACGGAAGAGGCCACAGCAGTGAGAGGCCCGTGTACCACACACACACACAAAAAAAAACAGTCTTCATATATGCACAATAAAGTTGAATTTTAAATTGTGTAATCCTACCTCTGTGTAACAAGGCAGGGATATTATTATTTGTTTTCATATTGTGCTCTATTTTAAAATGTACATAGTTATGCAAATAAAGTTAGGTAACTCAATCAAGGTACAGCTCTCCTTTTTTTAAATTTACCATCTTAGTTTCTTAAATCTAAAACATAGGAAAATTAAATGCAAAAAAAGTCAAAAGGAAATAATTGAAATGTTGATGTTACCTCTTCAAAAAATTAAACATATTTAAATTTTTCGTTAGGACAAGGTTGATTAACATTACAAGTAATTAATCCCATCAGTAAAAGAAAACATTTCCAAATTGTGTGTCTCTATCTGACTCTCCATCATGTTCCATCCCTTCCCCCATCCCCATCTCCCTGGCCTTTGAACAATTACTTTTCTGGCCTGGAATGCCCTTTATTCCTCTTGTCTATCTGGCTAACTCATATTTATCCTTCAAAACTCGGATCTGTTGTCATCTTATCTTATTCCCCTTACCCTTGCTGGCCTGGAAAAGTGGGCTCTATCTTTATATATTCTTATCTTAAATTTTACTGTATTATATATTTTTTGTTTTTGTCTGACCCTAGATTTGGTTAAAAACCCTTGAAGTTAGGAATTTTGTCTTACACATTTCTCCAATCCCTAGTGCCTGCTATAGTGCACATAAACATTCACAATATATATGTTGGATGATATTTATCTTGACATTTTCCCACTAATTAGTGATTTGATAGATTTGCGAACCTATTTTTGTGAATACATTAATCTGAAATAACAAAAGCCAGCTAAAATTATTTCTTTTTCAAAAGATCTTTAAAAGGAAGGAAGCTATGGTGAACACTTTAGGCACACATTTGCTTATCCTGGTCCTTTTAAGTCCTCTCAGAACAAAACTAGAAGGTATTAGGTGAACTGTATGAAATTGCCATTGGTCAAAAAGAGTCAAATATTCATAATATTATAAGATTCAACCTAAGAGATACTTACTCTGTACAGTGCCTCAGTCATCACCATGAACTTAACCTGGTAAGGATGGGGTTGTGCTTCAATATCCAGGCCCTTTAGCTCACCCCTATTCCTGTTTACTAGAGAGCAGGATTGCTATGCTGTGGATAACTAGTGCCATGTGTTCCTCACTGTTGTGCATCATTTGGGAATAAAGCCTCAGAGGAGCAGGAATGGGCTAAATAGGGGTGTACATCAGAGAAAGATGTTATCCAATCCTGGCCTTGTATGCTTACTGTCAGAGTTGACGTCTTCAATTAGTGAGATTCCTCATCAAATATGTTCCAAGATATGCAGACTAGGCTTCAAAACATATAATATGTGGTACCTTTTATCTCACTGGAGGAGATCCCCACATGGCCATTTGCCCACCCCAAAGCAGATTCCCCATCAGCTTTCCTGACTTCCCTTCTCCAAGACTATTTTGCCTGTGCTGCGTTGGCAGAGCCAGAGCCTGTCTGACTTCCATTTGCCTCCCTCATCACTTCTGTTGGCTGGGTCCTATCCTTTCTTGTCTGTTTTAACACCATTTCTTCCAGAAGAGTGAGTTAATCCTTCCGGCTTCAGGATACTAATTACAGATGCATGAATATGGGCTGAATGGTAATATAGCTAGGTGGATTCAAATTCATAGTTGGTTAGAACTATAAACAAAAACCTCTTTAAAACACTTAAGTTATAGTACCACTAACTCTCTACCAGTAGTGGTGTGACTTATGTTTTCTTAGCATCAAAATTTTTTATCCATAATATGAGAGAAGAAAACCAAAATGGTTGCCCTTCCTACCACCCAGGATAATAGTATTAAATGAAATCATGTATATGAATATGCTTTGTGAATGCTTTAGCATCATGCAAATATAAAATATTAGTATTATGTCCATTATTATGGGAATATGTTCTACCCAACATTTTTATCAATAACTTGAACAAAGACATAAAAGCACAATTATAAGCTTTGCAGATGACAGACATATGGGAGGAATAGCTAATAAAAAGAAGGGAAGAGAGAATCAAAGTTCAAAGAAATCATAACAGATTGGAGTGATGACTAAAACTACTAAAATGATATTTAATATGAACAGATGTAACATACACTTCGGTTATAAAAAATCATGTCAGGAGAGACCTGTTAAGACATCAGTTTATATGAACCACAGTTATGTGGCTCAGAGTTGAAGGTAATTTTTAGGTTTATTTATAGGGATACAGTGTCCAGAACAAGAGATAATATGCTATATGTGTTAGATCATTGCTTATATATGAAGTATTTAATATTAAAATATGAGGAACTGAGCCCCATGTTAGGAAGCTGAAATACGATCTGGGGAAAGCAACCAGAATTTAGAAAGTCTTAAAACTATATCATATGAGAAGCAATTGACAGAGTTAGAGTTGTTTTGCTTGGAGAGTGATGATAAGGTTGTGTACAAATGTTTCAAGGGCTTTTACATAGCAAGGGTCTAAGAATGTCTACTACACAGAGTAACTGGGAGATCTAAAAGAGAAAACATGGTACATGCTAGATTCTCAGTAAGTGACAGTTGAATCTAAATCCATTCTGCATAGCTCTATTGGGAAGAATATGAACCTATGGCTAGGTGGGTCAGTAAAGTTAAAATAAAAGGAATGAGTTTCCTGTGGTTGGAAGTAATCAAGGACAGTAACATTTATTGTTACTTAGAAAGTTTCTGGAATTTGCTAGAAGTTGTGTATATATCAGTGTTGTCTTAGGCAGGTATATAATTAGAATCACATTGTTATAATTATACACCTGCATTCCATCCATACCCATCCCACAGCTAAGAAGAGTTAATATAGAAAAAGCCAGTACATTTTCCAAAAAAAATGAAAGGAAGTTAATTTTATTACCTTTTAACAGTGGAAAATCATAGATACAGAGAGATTATGTAAACTAAATACTGAATAATACTGTGATAGCCCTTTTCTAAGGTAATAGTTTTCAAACATTAATGTGTATCAGAATCACTCAGAGGTCTTGCTAAAATACATATGGCTGTAACTTACGCCCAGAGTTTATGAATCAGTAGAACTTGGATGGGGCCCCAAAATGTACATCTAACAAACTCTCAGGTGATAGAGATGAAGAATCACTGCTCAGAGTAAAATTGCCTTGTTCATACTCCTTGCTAAAGAAACAACACAAGCAGGCCATATTTTTTATGCAGTAAATTATCCCACAATCCTCAGTTGATAACTAGAGGTCAGAACCTAATCAATCCATAGGCTGTTCAGTGACCTATAATGTGCCTTGGCATGAAAAGACAAGCAGAAAAAATCAAGTATCATTCCTCAAGAATCTAAACATGTGTGTGTTTAAAAGAGAAGTAATTGATATAAGAAACAGAAATAGAAAAACCAACAAGTATAAAGGAAAAGGTGAACAGGTAAGTGGACAGAAGTGTGGCCAAGATGGTGGAGTAAAAAGAACCTGAGCTTACCTCCTTCCATGGTCACATCAAAATTACAACTATTTACAGAGCAACTATATACGAGAATGAACTCAAGACTAGCAGAAAAGAGATACTTTAAAAGGAGCCTGAGTCAGACCCATTGCTGATCTTGTAGAGCCTCCCAAGGAGGCAGGAGGCAACTGGGACTCTCTTTGGTACATAGGTACTGGTGGCAGCCATTTTGGGGAGCTCATTCTACCACAAGGACACTAATGCTTGTGGCAAGTGCCATTTTGGAATCCTCCCTCTAGCATATTATAGTGTCAGGGGCTTATCTACCTACCAGCAGTCCGGCACTAGTCCTGAAACCCCTGCACAGCCAGCCATTCAGGAACCAAGCCCTGCCCCCAGCAGGTTGGCACCAGCCCCAGGCCCTCCCCACACCCACTTGGACCCTGCCATGCCCACCAGTGGGCCAGCAGCCACCAAAGGAGGCAGGGTCTGGCAGTCAACAAGTCCAGGGGTCAGCTCCATCTACTTTCATGCCCACAGTAGTTGGCCCTACCATAATAGAAAGGCCCATGCAGCCTACTAAGGGGGCACGCCTAAAGCATACAGCTCTGGTGACCAGAGAGGAGTGCGCTGCTGGACCCTAAAGGACATCTCCTGTATTAAATCTCTTCTCCAAGACTGGGAAACATAACTGACTGACCTAATACATAGAAATAAACACACAGAATTAGGCAAAATGAGGAGATAGAGGAATGTGTTCCAAACAAGGAAGGAACAAGACAAAGCCTCAGAAAATGAACTAAACAAAATGGAGATTAGCCATCTACCTGACAAATAGTTCATGGTAAAGACCATAAAGGTTCTCAACAAACTCAGGAGAAGAATGGATAAACAGAGTGAGAATTTTAACAAAGAGTTAGAAAATATAAAGAAGAACCAGACAGAGCCGAAAAATACAATAACTGAAGTAGAAAGTATATTAGAAGGAATCAACAGTAGATTAGATGATACAGAGAAGTGTTTCAGTAAGCTGGAAGAGGGAGTAGTGGAATTTACCCAAACTG
Source organism: Aethalodelphis obliquidens (assembly GCF_003676395.1). Taxonomy (NCBI): domain Eukaryota; kingdom Metazoa; phylum Chordata; class Mammalia; order Artiodactyla; family Delphinidae; genus Aethalodelphis; species Aethalodelphis obliquidens. The sequence goes on from NW_020837945.1 coordinate 64,149,275, forward strand.
AACAGAATTTTTTTCCTTTTTTAATGAGGATAGTTTAAGAGCCTCTGAGACAATATCGAGCATACTAGCATTTGCATCATAGGAGTCCCAGAAGGAGAGGAGTGGGAAAAGGGGGCAGAAAACATATTTGATGAAATAATAGCTGAGAATTTCCATACTCTGGAAAAGGAAACAGACATCCAGGTCCAGGAACACAGAGAGTACCAAATAAGATGAACTGAAAAAGTCCACACCAAGACACATTATAATCAAAATAGCAAAAACTAAAGACAGAGAATCTTAAAAGCAGCAAGAGAAAAGCAACTAGTCACATAAAAAGGAACTCCTATAAGACTATCAGTTGACCTTTCAGCAGAAATTTTGCAAGCCAGAAAGAACTGGCATAATACATTCAAAGAGATGAAAGTAAAACCTACAATCCAAAATACTCTACCCAGCAAGGCTATAATTCAGATTTGAAGGAGGGATAAAGAGTTTTACAGACGAGTGAAAGCTAAGAGTTCAGCACTCCACTGGCTTCAAAGAAATGTTCAAGGGACTTCTCTAAACAGAAAGAAAAGACCACAACTAGATATGTCAAAATTAGGAAAGGAAAAATATCATTGGTAAAGGCAAACATAAAGGAAAGGAGAAAAGTTTAAAAGACAAAAGTTGTAAAATCATCTATATCCACAATCAATAGTTAAGATATGCACAAAACAAAAAGATGCAAAACATGATGTCAAAACATTAAACATGGGGTGGTGGAATAAAAGTATAGGGTTATTAGAATGTGTTTGAACTTAAGATATCATCCACTTAAAATAGTCATATTTATATGTTATTATATGTGAATCTCATGGTAACCACAAACAAAAAGAAAAATATTCAAACATAACATCAAAGACAGTTATCAAATCACAAGGAAAATGAGCAAAAGAATAAGAAAGGAACATAAAGAACTACAAAACAACCAGAAAACAACTAAAAAATGACAATAATGGCAATAAATACATAATGTAAATAAACTAAATACTCCAATAAAAAGACCTAGAGTGGCTGAATGGATAAAAAACAAGACCAATACATACATGCTGCCTACAAGAGACTCAATTCTGATCTAAAGACACACAGAGACTGAAAGTAAGGAGATGGAAAAAGGTATTCCATGTAAATGGAAATGAAGAGTAAGCTGGGGTATAATCCTTATATTAGACAAAATTGACTTTAAAAAACAAAGACTGTAATAAGAGACAAAGAAGGACATTACTTAATGATTAAGTGACCAATCCATAAGAAAATATAACATTTGTAAATATATATACACCTAACAGAGAAGCACTTAAATACATAAAGCAAATATTCACAGACATAAAAGGAAAAAGTAATAATAGTAGGGAACTTTAACACCCCACTTACATCAACAGTCAGATCATCCAGACAGTAAATCAATAAGGAAATACTGGCTTTAAATGACACATTAGAGAAAATGGACTTAATAAATATATAAAACATTCCATCCAAAAGCAGCAGACTACACATTCTTTTCAAAGGCACAGGGAACAATCGCCAGGATAGATTACATGCTAGGTGACAAAACAAGTCTTAATAAATTTAAGATTGAAATCATATCATGCATTTTTCCAACCACAATGCTATGAGCCTAGAAATCAACCATAAGGAAAAAACTTGCAAAAAACACAAAAACATGGAGGTGAAACAATATGCTGCTAAACAGCTAATAGGTCAATGAAGAAATCAAAGAATAAATAAAAAATAGCTGGGGACATATGAAAATGGAAACACAATAATCCAAAGTTTACAGGATGCAGCAAAAGCAGTTCTAAGAGAGAAGTTTATAGCCACACAAGCCTATCTCAAGAAAAGCAAAATCTCAAATAGATAATCTAACCTTACACAGAAAGGAACTAGAAAAAAAAGAACAAAGCCTCAAATTAGTAGAAGAAACTAAATTAAAAAGATCAGAGCAGAAACAAACAAGTTAGAGACAAAAAAAACAATAGAAAAGATCAATGAAACTAAGAGCTGGTTCTTTGAAAAGATAAATAAACCTTTAGCTAGACTCATCAAGAAAAAAAGGGAGGGGGGCCTAAATAAATAAAACTATAAGTGAATGAGAAGTTACAATCAACACTGCAGTAGTAAAAAAGATCATAAAAGATTACTACAAACAATTATACACCAATAAAATGGACAACCTAGAAGAAATGCATAAATTTCTAGAAACATACAATTTCCCATGACTGAATCAAGAAGAAACAGAAAATATAAACAGGCTGATTATCAGTATTAAAAATGAATCAGTAATCAAAAAACATCCAACAAACAAATGTCCAGAATGAGATTGCTTCACAGGTGCATTTTACCAAACATTTAAAGGAGAGTTAACATGTATACTTCTCAAACTTTTCCAAATAATTGAAGAGGAAGGAATGCTTCCAAACTCATTCTATGAGGCCAGCTTCATCCTGATATCAAAACCAGACAAAGACACTATGAAGAAAGAAGATTATAGGCCAATATCACTGATAAACATAGATTCAAAAATCCTCAACAAAATATTAGCAAACCAAATTCAACAATACATTAAAAGGGTCATATACCAAGATCAAGCAGGATTTACCTCAAGGATGCCAGGATGGTTCAATATCAATCCAGGTGATTCACCACATTAACAAATTGAAGAATAAAAATTATATGATCATTTCAATAGGTGCAGAAAAAAGGTTTGGACAAAATTCAATGTCCATTTATGACAAAAACTTCTCAACAAAGTAGGTGTAGAGGGAACATACCTCAACATAATAAAGGGCATATCATACTCAATGGTGAAAAGCTGAAAGCATTTTCTCTAAAATCAGAAACAAGTTAAGAATGCCCACTCTCACCATTTTTGTTCAACAAAGTATTGGAAGTCCTAGTCACAGCAACCAACAAGAAAAAAAATAATAAAAGGAATTCAAATTGGAATTAAAGAAGTAAAACTGTCATTGCTTGCAGATGACATGATACTATATATAGAAAATCCTAAAAATGCCATCAAAACTATTAGAACTAATAAATGGATTCAGTAAAGTTGCAGGATAGAAAATTAATATACATAAATCTATACACTAACATTTCTACACACTAACTACAAACTATAGAAAGAGAATTAAGAAAACAATCCCATTTATAATTGCATCAAAAAGAATAAAATGGGTTAAGAATAAATCTAACCAGAGATAAAAAAACACGTACTCAGAAAATTATAAGACATCAATGAAAGAAATGGAAGACAACACAAACAAATGAAAGATACATTGTGCTAATGACCTGGAAGAATTAATATCGTTAAAATGACCATACTATCCAAGGCAATCTACAGATCCAGTGTAATCAGCACACCAATGGCATTTTTCACATAACTGGAACAAAAAAATCTAAAATTACTATGGAAACACAAAAGACCCCAAATAGCCAAAACAGTTTTGAGAAAGAAAAACAGAGCTGCGAGGCATCATGTGCCCAGATTTTAAACTATACTACAAAGCTAAAGTAATCAAAACAGTATGGTACTTGCACAAAAATACACATAGTTCAATGGAATAGAATAGAGAGCCCAGAAATAAGCTCACCTTTACATGATCAATTAATCTATAACAAAGAAGGTAAGAACATACAATTTGGAAAAGACAATAAATGTTGGGAAACCTGAACAGCTACATGCAAAGAATCAAACTGGACTACTTTCTCACACCATATATAAAAATATCTCAAAGTTGGTTAAAGACTTAAATGTAAGACTTGAAACCATAAATTTCCTAGAATAAAACACAGCTCTTTGACATTGATCTTAGTAATATTTTTTGGACATATCTTGTCAGGCAAGGGAAGCAAAAGCAAAAATAAACAAATGGGATTACATCAATTAAAAAGCTTTTGCACAGCAAATGAAATATCCAGTAAGAGGTTAATATCCAAAATATACAAAAACTCATACAACTCAATGTAAGCAAACAAAAAAAAAGCATTACTAAATGGGCAGAGGACCTGAATAGACATTTTTCCAAAGAGTACATACAGATGGCAAACAGATACATGAAAAGATGCTCAACATCACTAATCATCAAGGCAATGCCAATCAAAACCACAATAAGATACTACCTCATACCTGTAAGAGTGGCTATTATCACAAAAGATAACAAATAACAAATTTCAGCAAGCATGTGGAGAAAAGTGAACACTTGTGCACTGTTGCTAGAATTGTAGATTGGTGCAGCCACTATGGAAAACAGTATAGAGATTCCTCGAAAAATTAAAAATAGAATTACCATATGATCCAGCAATTTCACTCTAGGTATTTATCCAAAGTAAATGAAAATCCTAATTCAAAAAGATATATATACCCCTATGATTATTGTAGCATTATTTACAATAGCCAAGATTTGGAAGCAATCTAAGCATCCATTAACAGATGAATGGCTAAAGCAGATGTAGTATATATATACATATATATATATGTGTGTGTGTGTGTATGTATGTATATATATATATGTATGTATGTATATATATATATATATATAAATAAAATGGAATATTAGCCACAAAAACAAATGAAACCTTGTCATTTGTGAAAGCATGGGTGGATCTAGAGGGTATTATGCTAAGTGAAATAAATAACACAGAGAAAGTAAAATACTGCATGATCTCACTTATACGTGGAGTCTAAAAAACAAAACAAACAAATCAAAATGAAAACAGACTTATAGATACAGAGAGCAAATGGGTGGTTGCCAGAAAGGAGGGGTGTGGGGGTGGGCAAAATAGGTGAAGAGGATTAGAGATATAAATTTCTAATTATATAATAATAAGTAATGGGGATATAATACACAGCATAAGGAATGTGGTCAATAATATAGTTATAACTTGGTATGAAGACAGATGGTTACTAGACTTATTACACTGATCATTTCACAACGTAGATAAATATCTAATCATTATGTAGTACACCTGAAACTAACAATATTGTACATCAACTATATTTCAATAAAATGAAAGGTAAGTGGATAGTCAGAAGAGGATATAGAATACAGAAAAAGCAAGAATCAGCTGAGTCAGGTTAATGGTGAAGCACTAGATTAAAGATTCTTTAACATCTTTTGCTAAAATCCCTGGAGCCTCTGGGATATGGTTCCCATATCCATAAGGTGTCTCTGGTAAAGTTTGTTTTCTTTCCGTTTTCTAATTATTTGACTTTTTCTATGTTATTTTTACATACCTACTTACAATACACCCCACACTTTTTGTGGGTACAGAATTGAAAACATATACTCTGGCATTTCCTGCTTCCGGTGTTGCTGTTGAGAAGTCCACTGCCACGTTGATTCCCTATCACTTGCTTGAATCTTAATTCTTTACCCTCTAGAAGAGAGTCTTCTTTTTTCCTAGTGTACTTATATTTCATGATAATGTGTCTTAGTATGGGTCTTTTAAAAATTGTTGCCTGGGTTCTCAGTGACTTCCTCATTTTGGAAAGTTGTGTCCTCTGTTATGACTTTTGTTTGTTGCATTCTTTCTTTAATAGTTTTTGCTCTCTGTTTTCTAATTCCTATTTCAGGAATTCCTCTTTATCAGATGTGTGACCTGCTGGATTGAACCCCTGTTTCTTTTCTATTGTGTTCCATTTTCTATGTATGTCTTGTTATTCTATTCCTGGAAAGATTTTTCACAATTTTATCTTTCAAGTTTTCTATAAAAAGCTAGAAAAAAACATATATATATCACTTCTACTATCATAGTTTTAAACTCCCTCTGTTCTTTTTCCTTCCCTCCTTCTCTCCTTCCCTCCCTCCTTCCTCCCTTTCCTTCTTTATTTCTTAAGAACCTCTTATTTCTGCTTTGTAACTACAATAGTCCTCTTAAAATCTTGATTATATCCATCACAGATATAAAAAAAAATGTTTTCTTCTCATTTCTCCATCATCTCTCTGGCAGAGGCAGGGGTGGTGGCAATAACTGCAATAGTTTTGGGTCTCTGAATCACAGCTGGACGGGCAACTTTTGAAACCAAAAGTCCAGTGATGGCACACTTTCTCCAGCATGTCTATAAACTTGTCAGCACCTAGTTCCCTTTGTTAGATATTTCTGCTTGTCATACCTTGGATATTTTCTGTTTCCTACGTTGGGCCCTAGTTGATACACTAAATATAGACCGAAGTTAAAAAAGAAGATGAAGGTACAATTTGTGTTTAGAAGTGAGTAACGAAGGTGGAGAGATAGAGAGAGATGACCCTGAATTATGGACAGAGAGGTGGTGGTTTTTCCTGTTTGTGAGAATATATGGTTTAAATTTGAAAGCAAAAAAAAGAAGTAAATATTTTTAAAATCTTGAATTTGCTTTCTGTAGAAATAACAAGTAATAGAAAGGAAATGAATATTTATGTTTATGCTCAGAAGGCTGGACATAACAATAAATTAAGAAACTGAGCACTTCCTAGTGACTGTCATACATTTCTAGGGATAGATCTTTTCCTATGTATATCTCCTTTGGTTGTTTCTAATCATTATACATTTTAGGTAAAATGTAGTGTCCTCCTTTGTTTTTAAACTCATTCTTTTGAATAATATTATTCAAGTGAGATGGGAGACAATAAAAAAAAAAAGGACCAACACAAAATATGTAATGACAAATAGGTAATGACAAATACTTTGAGGAAAAGTAAGCCAGGTAAAAAGATGGAGCATGATTTTGAGTGTTATATTTTAAAAGGCTGGTCATGGAAGTCCTCTCTTGAAGAGGTGGTATTTTAAGCAGGGACCGAATGATGTAAGGGAACAACAAATGAAAATATTTGGAAGAAGAGCATTCCAGGCAGAAAGAACAGGAAATGCAAAAAGTCTTAGATAAATGCCTTTAGTTAAGTTGAGAAACATCAAGAAGGCCGGGGTAGATGCAGCCTGGTCAGAAGGGGAGGAGCCCTTCAGGGAAACAAACAAGTAGGACTTAGTTGGCCATGGAAAGATTTTGGTTTCTATTTTTAGTGTGATAGGAAACTACGGAAGTGTTTTGTGGGAGTGACTAACATGATTGGATTCAGGTATTTTAACCATCTCTCTGGCTGCTGTATGGAAAATTGAGTATAGCAGGGGAAGATGAATTAGGAGGTGGTAGCCTTTGAGGTAGTGAGAAATAAAAAGATTTGGTTGAGGTTTTTTAGGGGACAACCAACAAGTTTTGCTAAATAGCGGTCATGCATGAAAGAAAACGAGGAGTCAAAATGAGAGCAAGGTTTTTGACTTGAGCAGCTAGATGACGAGTGGTGCCAATTACCATATTAGGAAAATGTGCAAAGAAGCAGTTTTGAGGAGAGGGGATTTAAGACATTTTTCCAGTCACATTGAGTTTGATATTTGCTTGTTAGATGTTCAAGTTGAAATGTTGAACAGGCAGAGATATATGAGCTTGGAATTCTTAATTTATTGAGAAATCAGTTTTTCTTCAAAGGATTTATATTTACTAAAATAACACAAGTGTTATGAATATACTAAGGACGAGTATTTGTAGTAAGGGAGAGAATTGTTTGTCTTGTTTGAATGTTTATACACTTTTTGTCTAATCATAAAATTAAATATATGATTATCATGGAAAATTATGAAGCTATATAGAAGCATAAAGAAAAAATCATAATACTACCATTGAACATCACTATTTGTATTTCTGTATGTTTCCTTCTGGTGATTTAATATTATATGGTGAGTATTTTCTGATTGATCAAATATTCACTGGAAACATTTTATCACTATACAATAAGAGCTACAATAATTCAGTAATTAAATTATTAGTGCAATAATCAATGGTTCAATGAACTGGATAAGGCCTCTGAAACAGATTATAGACCAGTATGAAAATTTAATTTACGGCAAAGGAACCTCACTTACCAAGAAGGAATGTATTCAACAAATCGAGCCATAATCTTATCTCACACCCTAACCCAATATTAAAGGTAAAATTATTAAACCATAAATATTTAACCCTCTGTGAGTCTACTCTTGCCCTCCTTAGCTTTTTCTCAACAGAGAATACCTTTCAAATATGTCAGATGATGTCACTCCTTTGTTCAGAAGTTCCTTTAAGCTCCTTTAAGTCTGAAGTTCTGCAAATGGTACATAAGATATTACATAAGCTGACCCCTGTTCTCTCTGTCCAACCACTTTCCTCCTCTACTCTCCTCCCGCTCAGCTAGCCTCACCATCCCTCAGACACACCAGCATTCTCCCACCTCAGGGTTTTTACGCCTGCTGTTTGCTCTGTCTACAATGTTTCCCCCGGATGTCCCCACGGCTTGCTCAATCATTTCCTTCAGGTCTCTCTTCACATGTCACCTTAGTTGGAGTTCTTCCCTCATCATTCTATTCAAAATAATAACTGATAACCTCCATTCTTTCCCACTGTGCCCTTCCTCCAAGATTCTCTTTCATTCTTAACTTCCTTTATTATTCCACATCAAACTTACTGCTACCTGACCTACTGTATATTTGTTTATAGACTGTCTTCTCTCATTAGAATATAAGCTTCACAAGGACAGAGACTTTATTTTTTCAGTTTTACCCCAGTACATTACCTGACATATATTAGGCATTCAATAATTTTTTGTTGTATGAATAAATTACTGGGTGAGTGAATTAATTTAGGATGAAATGAAGGCCAATATTAGCTGATCTTTTTCTGAACACAAGTGAAATAAATGAATCGAAAGAGAAAGTAAGACTTTCCAAAAAAGCCCAATCAGTTTTATAAATCAAACAATACAAATCTATTTTCTATTTTCTTATTCCTCTTTTAACTGCCACCCCCCCAAAAAAAGAAGAAAAACAGGAAAGTACAAGTCTGAAGAGAGTTTTGGTTTTTCTCTGTTGTAATTCAGCCTGATTTATCTGCTAAACTCTCAGGAGGGAAACTATGGAATCCCGAGCACCAAACAGAGTGAGAAAATGGGTAGTAAATGGATGAAACGATAGTGATGAGATCAGAGAACAAAACAAAACAAAGCCATGCCACAGCTGACCATGCTGAACCCGCGGTTGCAGACTCTACAAATATTGCCAATGGTAGAGGGAAAGAAATGGTATTTTAAACCCAACTGTAATCCCCCTCTATTTTCCATTGCTCTGGAAAAGCAGTGCTTACAATGACTTTCTCTATGCTTCCCATGTGGGATTTAGGCACTGTTGTAACCTTTGTGCTGTTCATTGTGAGACTAGAAAAGTACAGTTCCACTACATTTAAGCCACTTTGTAAGGGGAAATACAGCTGTCAGTTCAGGTGGCTTTAAGCTGCCAGAGCTTGGGAAATAAAACCAACTCATCTCTCTTCAAAATACCCACATGATAAGAGAAGCTGACAGATATTAGTTCTGTCTTCCTGTAATAAACTCTTCCCATGCAATGTAGTAGTCTCAAGGAAGTGCACATTGAATCAACTGTGGAACCTTAAAAAGTACTGCCCTCACCCAAGGTTTTGGCCTGATTTGTAAATGCTCCCAGGTGATTCTAATGTGCAGCCAAATTGAGAACCATTGCTATAGACTTTTCTTTTCCTTTCTTTTCTTTCTTCTTCTTCCTTTTATTTTTTTCTTTATGGTTTGCCTACCCAGAATAAATTTTCTATTTCCTATGATATCTAAATTCTAAATTTTGGTTCAGAGTTTTGCTCTTATTCATTTAGGAAACTGTGAGAAAAAACTGACTTCTCCCAGCTTCAAGGCCCAACCTTCTTGGCTTGTGTTAATCAGCCCATTCTATTGCCCTGTCCACAGTCCCTGGTCCAGGAATCAGCAAGTAATAGGAACAGCCGAGTTAGGATGGATTTCAGGACACTTCCTTAGATTAGAAGTCTGTGTTAAGAACATTTTCTTCCTTCCTCAGGACAATGTAGGAGGTAGATGTGAAGCCAGGAACCAGCACAGGTATTTTCTCCAGAGGAGAAGCAGCCCAAGGATGTGATCTTTACTTAGAAGGGGACACAGCCAGGGAAATTGCAGAGAAATTGCCAGAGTCACAATCTTATGGTTACTCTCAAGTCCATCCCATTTCTGGGATTCCAGTTAGATAAGCCAATAAAGCACCTTTTTATTGAAGTCAATTGGAATTGCAATGTAGCTAAAGTACTCTAACAGATTTACCCTGACATTCTGTTTTTCTCCCTGCCTCTCTTAAACCTGGGCCAATTGTTAACGGAAGATGCCAAAATCCTCATTCAGTATTTACAGGGGACTGAAGCAGTCTTGCTAATCATTTTTCATGATCACCTTCCTAAAATAAAGTAAATCCTAATGTAAGCAAGATATTCTTTGTGTGATTTGAAATGGAAGTGCTAGCTTCTGGGAACCATATGGGGTTAACTGCTATAACAACTGCAGGAAAAAGTACTTCTATTTCATACTGTTTCTTTTTCAGTGGCTCAACAATAAACAAGTTGCCTCTGCTGGCAAATCAATAATCCTTGAGTGGATGATTCACAGGAATACTGTATGAGTAACTGTAAGTTCAGTTACAATACTGGAATGAAAGAAAAGCATGGTCCATGGCCACAAGTTGTTTATTATTTAATGGAGCAGTTCTCCAATCTGCTTTCCTATGTGAAGAAACTTCAAGGAGTCATGTCTATGTCTTACCTAATTTCCTATCTATTCTGCCTTTAGAATGTTATACCAAAGCACACTAATGCTGATAGCTTGTAGTCTCTTTGATCCACGATCCTTTCTAGACAGTAATCTTTTCACTAGATCCAACAAACTCATGACTTTGCCAGCCTGGAACTGAAATTACAAACATAATAAGTGTTAAGAATCTTCCTCTCAGTTTTCCCCCTTATATCATTTTTTCTAGTTCCAGAAACTAGCACTTTTCAAATCACCAGACATAGTTCTCCTGTGTATCATCATTTAGTGATGTTTCACTAAGTTTTATCTCAAACTGACCTCTTTCAGAGGTCAAATTTTCCCATTTATATGCATAAGAAACTGAAATTTTTATGATTCCATAAATTAATCTGACCAAAAAACCCATATTCTTCAAGGAATTCTGAATTTTGATTAAAAATATAGCCTTCAGATATATTCCTAGTTTCTTGTGGAATCAAATCATTTGGATTTCATAGGCTGATTTCAGTCAAATTGACAAAGAGGCAGAAGTCTCAGAGACATATTGAGTTTTCTTGTAGGCAGCCACCCATGAAGTTAAAATCCAGGGGAAATCAAATTTCTTTAGTTCAGTCATTTGCCTCCAGTAATGACTTGCTTTTACACCAGCCATAACATTTCTCTACGATTACAATGATTTAGAGCATTTTTGTGTATCATATTTTCACTTCGACACAGTTTTCCCTGCTTCACTGCCGAACCAATCCAATGCTCTAAGGTACTGTCAGTTCGCATGAAGGGACAATCTGCGGGCTCCACTGAGTAGGTGAAATGTTCCATCATGACTGGTTACACTCAAGTTATGTCTTTACCTTTAGCTCAGAGTAGCTCTACATTTTCTCTTAAAGCTTGTGAGTCAGTCTGGAGACGTTGGTTTTTAGATTGTAAGTATAGGTGAGTGTAAGAAGTGGAAAAAAAGATTTTCAGAGAGGTCACTTCTGACACATGGGTAGCACTGGAGTGGGCTTAAAAATGCATATACCACCCCGACTCCCACCCTGACCCAATCATTTTGCTGATAGGCCCTATGATGCTTCATAAGAGACTAATACTTGGGCTTTAATATCATGAGGTCTGGTCCAGCCAGGAAAGGAGCCCAAATACCTCTCACGAGGTTTTACAGACTTGTGGTTTTTGCTTTTGAAACACTTTTATTATGAAATAGAATATATACACATCTAGTAAAGTGCATAAAATGTATTTTCAGTTTAGTAAATAGTTATAAACAACACTCATGTAAATGTTACATAGGTCAAGCAAAAGAATATTATCAATATTCCAGAACATGTGTCTCTTCCTACCATTCCCTCCCCTTTGAGGTAATTGTTATCCTGACACTAATAATAATCAATTCCTTGTTTTCTTTAGTTTTAGTTCTTGTTTATACCTCCCCAAGCAAAATACTTTACTTTTGCTTGTTTTAAATACTATATAAATGGAGTCAGGCTGTGTATATTTTCTATTATTTGCTATTTTTCTTTCACTATAAAGATTGTAAGTTTCACCATATTGATGTATATAGAACTATTCATTAATTTTCACTGCTGTATAATATTCATTATTGATATTGCAAATTGTTTATCCATTTTGCTATTAAAGTACTCTTTGGATTTTGGAAAATTTGAAAAATGCTGCTTTGAACATTCTTATATCTTATTTCTTGTTGCATATAAGAATGCAGATTTGTAGAGCACACACTTAGAAATGGAAAGACTAGGATATGTGCATTTTTTCAACTTTACTAGCTTTTCTCCCAACTATAGCATTGCTAGATAATGCTACACCAGTTTGCAAAATGTTGTACTAATTTCCATTCCTAAGTGATACACGAGAGTTTATGTGTGTCAACACTTGGTATAGTCAAGTATGCATTAGTATCTGCCAATATGGAGCATGTGTATTGGAATCTCATTGTAATTATAATATGCATTTCCCTCATTACTAATGAATATTCATTGTCAATTTTATCATACTTATTGATCACTGTCATAGTCTGCTCAGGCTTCTGTAACAAAATATCCTAGACTGGGTGGCTTAAACAACAGAAATTTATTTTTCAGAGTTCTGGAGGCTGGGAAATATGAGACCAAGGTGTCAGCCAGTTTGTTCCTTGGTGAGAGCCCTCTTTCTGGTTTGCAAATGGCTGCCTTCCTGCTATATCCTCACATGATGAAGAGAGATCATTTCTTACCTGTCTCTTCTTATAAGGGTACTTATCCCATTCATGAGGGTTCCACTTTATTAACCTAATTACCTCCTAAAGGGCCCCCCCTTCCAAATACCACCACACTGGGGATTAGGTCTTCAATTAAAATTAGGCATTTTAGGAGGACACAAATATTCAGTCCATAGCACTTATTTAGATGTGCTGTTTTGTGAGGTACCGCTTCAAAACTCTTAGATAATTTTTCTGTTGAGTTATCTGCCTTTGCCACTTTGATTTTTTTGGAGGCTGTTATATATTTTGGATTCTGTTATATATTCTGGATACTTTGTTAGTTATAAGTATTGCAAAAATCTTCTCCCACTCTGTAGCTTATCTTGTCTGTATAACGAAATGTCTTTTGATTAATGGAAATTATTAACGCTCTCCTCTTTGTACATCTTTATCATTATGGCTCTGTAATTTGTGTCTTGTCCAAGAAATCATTCCTACCCTGAGGTCTAAAGATATTCTCCTATTTCTCTCTTAAACACATTATAGTTTTTAACTTTAAAATGTAGATCTTGAGGATCAATTTAGACCTTCAAGAATTGATTTTTCTTAATATGGTAAAAATCAAGAGTTTACTTTTTAAAAAAATATTGATAGCAATTATGCCTGCATAGTTTATTTAAATTTTGTGAGTTTTTTACACTTATCTGCAGTAATATTTGTGTAAAAATCAAGTATCCATTTATACTTAGCGCTGATACTAAGCTCTCTATTCTGTGTCATTGATCTACTTTTGCCAAAACCACTGTTCTTATTACTCTAGGTTTGCAATATGTAATAATAACAGAGAAAGTTCTTCTATCCTGTTTTCTTAAAAGATGTTTTTGGATATTTTTAGCTCTTTGCAATTTCATATAAATTTAAAATTCAGCTTGAGATCATGACTGGAGTTTCATTGAAAGTATAAATTACTTTATGAAGAATCCATGAACACTGTGTATTTCCATGTCCTTAAGTCTTCTTTAATGTTTTTCAATAAGGTTATAAATTTTACCTGTAAGCTTTTGCATTTCTTTTATTAGATTCATTTGCAGGTTTTAGATTAATTTATATGAATATATAAATGATAGATTTTTAAATATTTATTTACTAAATGTTTTGGTTGCATATAAATATACAATTGATCTTTTATTTCTAATTAATTAATTAATTATTTTTAACTCTTTTGCATCTAGTTTCCTTTATTTAGCATAGTGCTTTTAAGATTCATCCATGGAACTACATGTATCAGTAGTTTGTTCCTTTTACCACATCTTCTTAAGCTAATCATCTGTTGATGGGCACTTGGGCACAACTGATATTTTATAAGAATTTTTGTATATACTGAACTTGCTAATCCCTGTCGTAAATTTGAATAATTTATTTGTACATTTTTCTAGATTCACAATCATCTCACTTACAGATAATGAGAATTTATTTATTTCAAATTCTTTTAGCTTCGCTTTTTCTTCATTGCATTGGTTGAGACCTTGCAGACAGTGATGATAATGGGGATCTTCGCCTTATTCACAAACTTAAAAGGAAAGCTTTCAACATTTGATCATTAAATGTTTCTGGAAACTTTTATTATAGATACTCCTTATCATATTAATGAGGTTCCCTTCTACTTCTAGATCACTAAATATTTTAATTTTTTAAATCAAGAAATGGTGTTGATTTTTGTCAACTTCTTTTTCTATGTATATTGAAATGAATAACTTTTCACTGGAATGTAAATTTTTGATGGCTTAAAATGGTTAATTTTTAATGCTAAATCAAATTTGTACTCCTGTGATACACTTGAGCTTGGCAGTGATGTAGTATCTTTCTTATACAGTACTGTGTATTCTTGGAGTTTGCATTTGCTAATATTTTGCTTGAATTGTTGCATTTATAATTCATGATTGGTGCTGGACTTTAATTTTAATTTCTAGTCTAGTCCTCACCAGTTTATAAAAATATATTAAAGTGTAACATACACACACTAAAAAGTACATTATTAAGTATGCAATTTTGATCTATCTTTGTATATATATATGTGTGTATTTACACAAGCACACACACACTAGTAAATTATCACCACAATCAAGATAACGAACATACACATCACTCTCAAAAGTTTCCTCATGTCCATTTTTAATCTCTCCCTTTGGCTCATCCTTAAACCCACTTCCATCTCCTGGGAACCACTGAATTACTTTCTGTCACTATAGATTAGTTTGCACTGTCTAGAACCTAGAACTTTATATAAGTAGAATTATACAGTATGTACTTTTTATGGTCTAGCTACTTTCACTCAAAATTAACTATTTTGACATTCATCTATATTGTACATATCAAGAGTCTGATATTGTTATTGCCGAATAATATTCCATTATATTGACATACCACAATTAGTTTATTCATTCATCCATTGATGGGCATTTGAGTTGTGCACAGCTTTTAACTATTACAAATTAAGGTGCTCTGAATACTGTCGTATGACTATTTGTATGAATAAACATTCTAATTTCTCTAGGGTAAATATGTAAATGTTTAAAGTTGGGGTCATATGTAGGGATACATTTAACTTTTAAGAAATTGCCGGCCTTCCCTGGTGGCGCAGTGGTTGAGAGTCCGCCTGCCGATGCAGGGGACGCGGGTTCATGCCCCGGTCCAGGAAGATCCCACGTGACGCGGAGCGGCTGGGCCCGTGAGCCATGGCCGCTGAGCCTGCGCGTCCGGAGCCTGTGCTCCGCAATGGGAGAGGCCACAACAGTGAGAGGCCCGCGTACCGCAAAAAAAAAAAAAAAAAAAAAAAAGAAATTGCCAAATTATTTTGCAGAATGTTTCTACCATTTTACATTCCTACCAGTACAGTAGTACACAAAAGTTCAGTTGTTCCATACCCTTGTCAAACTTGGTATTGTCAGCCTTTTCAATGTTAGCTATTCTAATAGGTGTGGGAGTGTATCACTGGTGTTTTAATTTGCCTTTCCCTAATGGCTAAAGATGTTGAATATCTTTTCATATGCTTATTTTCAATCTGTATATCACTTTATAAAGTGTCCCTTCAGGACTTCTCTGGCACTCCAGTGGTTAAGACTTGGCACTCTCAATGCAGTGGGCACAGGTTTGATCCCTTGTTTGGGGCACCAAGGTCCCGCATGCTTCACTAAGATCCTGCATGCTACATGGTGTGACCAAATAAATAAATTAATTAATTAAACAACTGACCTGACTCTTAAAAAACAAGTGTATCTTCAAATATTCCCTTTGTTTATTCTGGCAGTTGTTTTTTTTTTTTTTTTTATAAATTTATTTATTTATTTTTGGCTGTGTTGGGTCTTCGTTTCTGTGCGAGGGCTTTCTCTAGTTGTGGCAAGCGGGGGCCACTCTTCATCGCGGTGCACGGGCCTCTCACTGTTGCAGTCTCTCTTGTTGCGGAGCATAGGCTCCAGATGCACAGGCTCAGTAGTTGTGGCTCACAGGCCCAGTTGCTCCGCGGCATGTGGGATCTTCCCAGACCAGGGCTTGAACCCATGTCCCCTGAATTGGCAGGCACACTCTCAACCACTGTGCCACCAGGGAAGCCCCGGTTTCTTATTCTTGAGTTTTGAGGATTCTTTATATTTTCTAGATACAATTCCTTTATTAGTCATGGGATTTGCAAATACTTTCTCACAATCTTTAGTGTTTTTTTCCCCATTCTACTAACAGTGTATTTCAAAGAGCAG
Organism: Aethalodelphis obliquidens; assembly: GCF_003676395.1. Classification (NCBI taxonomy): domain Eukaryota; kingdom Metazoa; phylum Chordata; class Mammalia; order Artiodactyla; family Delphinidae; genus Aethalodelphis; species Aethalodelphis obliquidens. The sequence continues at coordinate 64,165,867 of NW_020837945.1, forward strand.
AAATTTCGAAGTCTAATTTATTGGTCCTTTTACTTTATGGATTGTACTTTTTACTGTTTTATGAAAGGAACATTTCTTTGCCTAACCTAAGATCATTAAGACACACTCTATGTGTTCTTGAAATTCTATGGTTTTAGGTTTTATATTTAAACCTATTAGCTATTTTGAGTTAATTTTGGTATAGTGTGGGATATGAATTGAATGAAATGAATGAATATTGAGGTCTTTTTGCATCTGGATAAACAAATTTTTTAAGAACTGTTTGTTGAAAAATTTATGCTTCTCCAATGAATTGCCTCTTTACCTTTGTCAAATTCAAATAAGTATATATTAAAATTTTAAATTAACTATGTATTTGCAAGTCTATTTCTGGACTTGATTTGGTTCCCTTGATCTATTTGTCAATTTTCATGGCAAAACCACAGTATCTTGATTACTATAATTTTAAAATAAATAAATCTTAATGTCAGGTAATATAAGTTCTACAACTTTACTCTGTATTTTCAATGCTATTTTGTCTACTTTAGATACTTTACATTTCAATATGAATGTTAAAATCAGCCTTTCGAAAAACTAGCCTACAAAAAACTCCTTATAGGGTTTTAATTGACATTACATGGAATCTATAGATCAATTTAGAGAGAAATGACAAGTTAAAAATATTGAGTCACCCAATATAGGAACACCATATCGCCATCCTTTTAGGGATTCCTTAATTTTTCTCAGAATTTTCTATTTTTCAGTGTAAAGGCCTTGTACATTTTTATCAGATTTATCTCTAAGTATTTGCTATTTTTGATGCTACTGTAAATGGTATTTTTAGTATGTTAACTACTGATTATTAGTACATAGAAATTCAACTAATTTTGTATGCTGATCTTATATCCTACAACCTTGCTAACCTCACATATTAGATTTATTGTCTTATTTATTTTAGAGTCCATAAGATATTTTACACAACCAATTGTGTTTTCTATAAATTAAGACAATTTTAATTCTTCCTTTCCTACAATGTTATTTAATCTTTTTCTTATCTTTTTGGACTGACTGGAACCTCCAGTACAATGTTAAATAAAAGCAGTGAGAATGAATATCTTTACTTTGCTCATGATCTTAGGAGAAAACACTAACTTTATGCACCATTAAGAATGACATCAGCTGAAAGCTTTGGTAGATGACATTTATCCAATTCATGACATCTCTTCTGCTCTTTGTTTTCTGGGAAGATTATCAGTAATGGATGTTGGGTTTTTCAAACGCTTTCCCTATATCTATTGAGATAATCACTTCCTTTGCTGTTGCTGTTGTTGGTGGCGGGGTGGCGGTGATAGTGTGTGTGTGTGTGTGTGTGTGTGTGTGTATGTGTGCAAGTTTAGTCTTAATAAGGTCAATTACATGGATTGATATTTAAATGTCAAACCAACTTTGCATTCCTAGGATAAACCCAAATTGGTCATATTATATTATTTTCTTTATATATTGTTGGATATAATTTGCTAAAATTTTGTTGAAAATATTTCATGTATGTTCATGAGGGATACTGTTCTGTAGTCTTCTTTTCTTGTAATGTGTTAGTCTGGTTTTGCTATCAGAGTACCACCAGTCTTATAAATGATAATGGGAAACAGTCTCCTCAATTTTCTGGAAGAGTTTGTGTTTAGACATGTTTTATGGCCTGGTATGTGTTAAATATTTATAAATGATTTATGCATGATTGAAATTAATGTACATTCTGCAGTTGATGAGTCAACTTTCTTAATTACATTTTCTAATATTTTATATCCTGATATTTTTAAGTGCTTTTCTATCAATTTCTAAGAGAAGAGTGTTGAACTTCCTAACTTCGGAAATTTATCAATTTCTCATTGTACTTTTGTCAACTTTTGCTTTAAATAATTTGATACTTTGCTAATGTAGGCATATAATTTTTAAATTGCTGTATCATTCTGATCATTGAATCTTTTATCAGTTCAAATGATTCCTTTTAATTCTACTAATTCTATTTGCCTTAAGATATCTTTTGTTGCTAATTAATGTGTTATATCAACTGTCTTTTAATTAAGATTTAATGGTGTGTCTTTTTCCATGCACTGAATTTCAGCATTTTCTATACCTATGCATTTTATTCTTCTTACACACAGTATAAACTCTTTGTTCCCAGTCTCATTATCTTTATTTTATTTTATTTATTTATTGAAGTATTGTTGATTTACAATATTATATTAGTTTCAGCTATACAGCATAGTGATTCAGTATTTTTATGGATTACACTTTTTAAAATTTATTATTAAATTTTGGCTATATTCCCTGTGCTGTGCAATTTATCCTTGATGCTTAGTTATTTTTTACATAACAGTTTGTACCTCTTAGTCCCCTACCCTTTTATTGCCCTCCCTCATTCCTTCCCTCCTCTGGTAACCTCTGTGAGTCTGTTTCTGTTTTTTTACATTCATTTGCTTGTTTTCTTTTTTAGATTCCACATATAAGTGATGCCATATAGTATGTGTCTTTCTCTGTCTGACTGATTTCACTAAGCATAATACCCTCCAGGTTCATCCATGTTGTTGCAATTGGCAAAATCTCATTCTTTTTATGGCTGAGTAATATTCCATTGTGTGTGTGTGTGTTTGTGTGTATCAATCACATCTTCTTTACCCATTTATCTTTTGAGGGACACTTAGGTTGCTTCCATATCTCAGCTATTGTAAATAATGTTGCTATGAACATTGGGGTCCATGTATCTGTTCAAGTTAGTGTTTTCATTTTCTTTGGATATACACCCAGCATGAAATTACTGGATCATCTGGTAGTTCTATTTTTTTATTTGGAGGGGGAACTTTACACTGTTTTCTATAGTGGCTGCAAGAATTTACATTCGCAACAAAAATATACTAGAGCTCAATTTTCTTTACATCTTCACCAACATTTGTTATTTGTGGTCTTTTTGATGATAGACATTCTGACAGGTGTGAGGTGATATCCCATTGTGGGTTTGATTTTCATTTCCCTGATGATGAGTGATGTTGAGCATCTTTTCATGTGTCTGCTGGCCATCTGTGTACCTTCTTTGGAAAAATGTCTATTTAAGTCTTCTGCCCATTTTTAATTGGGTTGTTTGTTTTTCCATATTGAGTTGTATGAACTGTTTATATATTTTGGATATTAACTCATAGTCAACAGTATAATTTGCAAGTATTTTCTCCCATCCACTAGGTTGTATTTATCTTTTTAATGGTTTCCCTGTTGTGCAAAAGATTTTAAATTTAATTAGGTGTCATTTGTTCATTTTGCTTTTGTTTCCTCTGCCTTAGGAGACAGATCTGTGAAAATATTGCTACAATTTATGTCGGAAAATTTTCTGCCTAGGTTCCCTTCTAGGAGTTTTATGGTTTGCAGTATTACATTTAGGTTTGAATTCACTTTGAGTTTTGTTTTTGTTTGTTTGTTTTGGTATATGGTGTGAGACGATGTTCTAATTTTGTTTTTTACATGTACCTGACAAGTTTTCCCAGGACCACTTACTGAAAACACTGTCTTTTCCTCATTGTATTCTTGCCTCCTTTGGTGTAGATTAATTTACCATAAGTGCATGGGTTGATTTCTGGGCTCTCTGACTGTTCCATTGATCTCTGTGTCTTTTTTGTGCCAGAACCATATTATTTTGATTACTGTAGCTTTCTAGTATAGTCTGAAGTCAGGGAGTATGATACCTCCAGATTTGTTCTTTTTTTCTCAAGATTGCTTGAGCTATTCAAGGTTTTTATGGTTCCATATAAATTTTAGGATTGTTTTGTCCTAGTTCTGTGAAAAATGTCAAATATTTTGATAGGGATTGCATTGAATCTGCTGATTGCTTTGGGTAGTATGGACATTTTCACATTAGTTCTTCCAATCCAAGAACAGAGGATATTTTTCCATTTCTCTGAATCATATTTAATTTCTTTCATCAATGTCTTAGAGTTTTGAGAGTATAGGTCTTTCACCTCCTTGGTTAAGTTTATTCTCAGTTATGTTATTCTTATTGATGCAATTTTAAATAGAATTGTTTTCTTGCTTTCTCTTTCTGAAAGTTCATTACTAGTGTATAGAAAAGCTTCTGGGTCATAAGTTCTATGTGGATGGAAATTATGCCCATTTTGCACATCACTGGGTATTTAAACATAGTATAGTACCTAGAATATGGAAGTTAGATAATATAGATTTAAATGAATGAATAAGAGAATGAATAAATTAATAAGCATAGTCCCTGCACTTGTGGTATGTAGCCTGGTGCATAGCTATTGAAAACTTTCTAGATTTCCCCAGCAAGGGTCTCTTCAGTCTCAGGTATATTTCTAGATGAAAGTCAAGTTCATATGCATGATCCTTTGCTATATACCCATAGAGCAGATCTAAATACTAGTGCTAGCCATGGTGTTACTAGTGCCTATCACAACTTTCATTGTATATTGTTCTATTTTGGTTCATTGGGGTGTATTGATGGGTTTACAGCGAGTGGCAGCCTCAGTGTTCTAAGCATCTAAAAGAGCTATGGAAATGGTGGTGGGTGCACTTGGAGAGGGTAGCTGGATTTGAAACTTTGAGGATTTGTGGCCTTTTTCATCTTTAACCATTCGAAGATATAGACCTACAGATACTGACATAAGCACACAACTTTCACTGGGGCAACAATTACATGACACCTATTATTTGAATCTCCCCCCCCCAGAGTTACTTCCTTTTCTTTCTATTTCCCACACACTGAATGCCTTTTAGTCTATTTTTTCAACAAATAGTCTTAAAATGTGCAAAGCACCTGCTATCACTTGGTGATAAAATGTGAGTAATCCCTGTCTTTATGAAACTTATGATAAGTTGACAAGGTAAAGAAATAAAATAAGCAATTATACCACAGTGTGATAAGGAAATAGAAAAATGACAGACATTTAAGTGGAACTGGGGCTTGTCAGGAGGATCCCTTTATATTACTTCTGGGATACCTCCTCTGACCCTCTATGTCTTGGTTAGATGTGACCTTCCTGTGTTTAGTGAGAGTACCACATTGCTCAACTCCAGGGGCGACACTAATATTACCATGCAAATGGTGTCTCCTGGATTGTTCAGCATATACTCCATGCAACTCAGCTACTCTACTGGCAAAAGTAGCCATGATTATTTTGAAAAAGCCAATTCTTAAGGAACTGGAGAAGACGACAAATTATTACAGCTGGTCTAAACTATGGAGAGGTGTTTCATCAATAGGAAGTATAAGAGTAGTAGTCTTCCAGGTTTTGGTACATATTTAGTCCATCAATAAAAGGATAATAGATGAGAGACAGGAATCTTGAGACCTTATGCAGTGCTGCCAAATCAAGACATAAGCTGGTGCCAGACAATTATGATTTAGTAATCCATTGAGGAAAAGGTGATGGAAGATGGTATCGCTTCTGGATATTCATGAGGCTGTAGGCTTTAGAAGACTGATTTCTATAACTCAGTACTTCTGATCTTCAGAGGATCAGAACTAGGAACAGGCATAGGGGTTGACGTATTTGAGGCCAAAACAGTCCTGGAAGAGGTTATTTCTAATGAAACTAGAGTCCCAGCAGTGGGAGTAAAGGTTCTTAATAAGGCCTGCTTCAATGTGTTATCTATATATTGTGCAAGATGTCTGTCCTTTGTAAGCTAGGGGAAGCACCTCCTCACCTGAAAGCTCCTGACTGTAGCTAGCATGTATGTCCAGAATCCAGGGCACAGGAGTGACAGGCATGGCGGTATATGGCAGGAGCTACCGAGATTACTGAAGAGCTGAAGCTTAGATTTTCCAGTCAAAGTCAAGGGCACTTTCTGATCTGATTGGCCGTGAGTCTGAGCATTTAATCAATGCAATCGTGCCTTTTTACAAGGCAGGGTAGGAAGCCAAACCTCACAGTCTGAATCCATGCCCTGAGGACACATGTAACTATGCAGCAGAACTATAGACTTTCTTCGTGTAAACCTGCAGCTCTTGGATTCTTGTTTAGCTCTGATATTTACAATCCACTTTTAAGATAAGGAGTATTTGGAAACTTTATTAAACTAAATCTGCCATCAGTCAAGAATTTTTTTTCTTTAATTTAGTTCCAAAATTCCCGAAGAAAAAAATCAGCATTAAGTTTTTCAGCAGGAGTTTTACACACATTGCAAAATAACTGTTTACCAGTTTGTGTAGGCAGTAAATTTACCTGTGAAGAATTAAATATGAATACAAGAACTCTCATATAGAGAGAGAAGTAATTTCTTTTTGAAAATCCACCATATATTGCTCTGGGTGCTTTGTGCTTGCTTAATCATGAGTCATCTCCTTCTTTTGATGAAGTAATTCATATCTGAATGTTTTCATCATGAAAATAAGAGCCCACTTCAAATTCTCTTTATGAGAAAGTCTGTGCTTTGGACATGAGATGATCATTTCTCTTGAGGAAACAACACTAAAAAAAATCAAAACTTGTTTTTAGCACAGAAACTGTAGCTCTAAATTTGTTTAAATAGGTTCAGTTTTCTATTTCAATTCCTGTGTCAAATGCAAGTGTGGGAAGAATTTTTAGCATCATGGATAATCTGCAAAATGATGCAACTCTGCAACGGGACTACAACAAAATGAATATATAGTCAGTATACAGGAAATGCTGTGCCTTTTTAAAAGCACTTTTAATATCTGTGGTAGAAAAAGATGGGTATTTGAACTCAAAGGCATAAAATGCTATGTATTCTAATATAGATCGTAAGGTATAATTTAGATCATCCTAATATGAAGCCACTGAGTTGGAAACTCGGGAATTCAGACAAGAGCTAAAGAGAAACAGAAGGTGGGATTTATTTCCTGAGCCAACTAACATCAGGCTAAAATTGTTGGTTCATTTTTTTCCTCCTTTTTGACGGATGGACCTTTTTCACCCTTGAAAATGTGACCAAACGATACATAAAATTCTGTTAACAATAATTATCTTTGGGGGAGGGACAAGAGGCAGAGGAGGAAAGCTCTGATACCCATTATAAACATTTTGAACAATTATTTGGATATTCTACTAAGGTACACGGATTACCTTTTTAAAATGTCAATAGGTATTTTGTAGGTGGAACGATTGTGAACTATATATATTTTCACTTTTATACTTTTGTGTACTAAAAGCACTGATGCTATTTTTGAGCAATATTCATTCATTGTCAAAAATCAGAAATAACTGATAGACAAAAAAAAATAGTACTAAAACATTTTCAAACCCCATGATCCATTCAAAGACAACTGTTAGCTTTTAGATGTTTATTCTTCCAGATTGTTTTCTCAAATAGATTATGCTAATTTAACATCTAATACATAACTTTCCATATCACTTAATATAATTCTGCATTACTATTTTAAGGACTGTATATAAAATGTACCATAATAAATGAGTTCATTATTGTTGGAATCATAGGTTGTTTTATGTTCCTCCTTCTCCCTTCATATTTGTGCATTTGTCTCATTATTTCTTAGGATAAATTCCTAGAAAAGCATTGCTGGCCCAAAAGGAAGGCATATGTTTAAGGCATTTGATACAGTTGCCAAATTGTCTTTCAGGAAAGTTGGATCAATTTAGACTACCATTAGCAGTGTATCAGAATGTCTGTTTCTTCCAACCCATGCTGTCACTCAGTTTTGTCAGCCATTTTAATATTTGTCAATGTAGTAAGCTAAAAATTAAATCTCATTTTATTTGCATTTTTTGAAGTTAAATACATTTTCTTCTCTGTTGAATTATCTGTTATTGTCCAGAGTATTTTTTCAATTGAGATGTTTAACAGTTGCTGTTAAAACTCTTTGTATGATAGTATATCAACATATATTAATATATTTTGTAATTATCTTTCCCAGTTTAGTGTTGTCTCAACTTCATTTATTCTGTTTTATTTCCATAGAGAAGGAAGTTTTACATTTTATTTTTAAATTGATTGACAGACTAAACATATTAATGGACAATGACCAGGCCATATATAAAACTAGAACTTTGATCCACAACCTGCAGCCACCTTCCCAGGAAACCACCTCCTACAATAAACAACTAGGAAGCCAGTTTGCTACAAGTCAGACTTGCAGGAACAGAGATTGCTATGCCTAGTGTCAATCCAGGAAGCTAAACAATGACTTCTGTATCAATCAGCCCCAAATGGCCAGGATTTGATTAGTAACTGACAGTTTCCTTAATTTTGTCCCCACTTCCAACTTAGAACCAAGCAGAGAAAGCCAAATATGTACCCCTAACCATTCACATAAGATGTCCCACTTCTAGTTATCCTGCTCAGAGCTTCCCCTTGCCAAAAGCCTCAATCAGGCCATACCAGAATCCTTCCTTTTTCCACCATACAGCTTTCCCACTCTGCCTGTGTTTCTGCCAAAACACAAGTGATGGTGGCTGACTCCCATGCCACTGCGAGCTCTGTATAAATGACTTTGCTCTTCTTATTTGGCTAGTCTTCATTTATTTCCACACTATTTATGTATTCTCATGTTGCTTCTCCTTTGGTGCTACATGTAGAAATCTTCTTTATCACAAGTTTATGTAATTTTTAACTGTATTTATTTATACTTTATTGAAGAGTCAATACAGTATGCTGGAGTATGCTGGTTCAAAGTGCTTGCTCAGGAACTAGATTATTTGGATTTTGATATCTGGGCTGCAACTAATCAGGTAAATGACTTGAACAAATTACCTAATCTCTCTGGCCTCAGTTTTCCCATCTGTATAATGGTTATAATATTACCTCCTCAGGGTTGCTGTGAGGACTATGTGAGAATGCTTAAACCAGTGTTTAATACATAGTTAGAACCCGATATGTTACTTTCAGTGTCTATATTTTTTCCAAGCACTTTGTGATCACATTTTTGATTACGGGAGGGTTTTACATGATTCTTACATGAGGTTACAAGCACACTCTAAGAATCAGTTGAGGAATAGGTTTTTGATTTCAACCACTTTAGGCTCTCTGCACTTCAGGGCAAGGATGTATTCACAAAAGCAAGAAACTGAGGGAAGCTTAGGCATGCTGCTTGGGCCGGCAGGTTGAGAACTGGGGAAATGTTGCCATTTACAGGCACATGGATGCCCAAGACTCAGTCCCAACCCAGAGTGCCCACAATCTCGTGTATCATTTCACCCACCAGAGTGAATCAAATTTTTCTTGATTCCATGTATAAGTGGTATCATACAGTATTTGTCTTTCTCTGACTTAACTTCACTTAGCATAATACCCTCAAGGTCCATCCATATTGTACCCTCAAGATCCAGCCATTATCTCATGGCTGAATAACATATAATCATATTTTCTTTATCTACTCATCTATAGATGAGCCTTAGATTGTTTTCATATCTTGGCTAATATGAATAATGCTCCAATGAACATGGGAGTACAGATATCCCTTTGAGATCCTGTTTTCATTTCCTTTGGATACCTTCCCAGAAGTGGGATTGATGGATCATATGGTAGCTCCATTTTTAAATTTTTAAGAAACCTCCATACTGTTTTCCATAGTGGCTGTACCAATTTGCATTCCCACCAACAGTGCACAAGAGCTCCCTTTTCTCCACATTCTTGCCAAAGCTTGTTATCTCTTGTTTTTTGATGATCGTCACTCTAACAGGTGTGAGGTGATCGCTCATTGTGCTCTTGATTTGCATTTCCTTGATGATTAATGATGCTGAACACATTTTCATGTATCTGTTGGCCATCTAGAAAAAAGAATCTACTTAATAAGCACCCTAGATGATTTTGAAGATGATGGTATGTAGACCCTACACTGAAAACAATGCTATAGATGTGCTCAGGGACTAAACTGGCTTGCATTCGATTTTGTATCTAAAGTATGAATTTTTAAAAAATGACATGGCATCAGGGGAAGAAGAAGAGGGATTCAATTCTCCTCCTCCTTTCATCTTTTTCAAACAGTCTTTAGAGAAAGAGGCCTATTATTATCATTTTGTCCTTAAAGATTACATTAAAATACTTGGTTTCTTTAGTGTTGCAACTTCTCTGTTATGCAGTTCAGAGCATTCTGTCAATGGGATAAATCTTGGGATGTCTGAGGAAACACTGGTCACCTTGGCCCTCTCCTCCAATTACCAGTACCTCTGGCTTTAGTTAGAAACAGTGTCTTAAACTGTGTTTTTCTTGGAGTTTTTCATACAATAGCAACTATCTTTTTCGATCTTGACAAATGAAATTTTGAAAAAATAAAGAAAAGAATGAGGGAAAATATTTAACTTGTTTCAATCTCACACATGCACATAATTATATCTAGTACTTAAATATATGATTTTATACTGTCTCCAATTATTTCATGTTTTTATCTTGTCTTTTCAGCTAGATGGCAAGACAGTAGTATATTTCATTACTCTTATCTGCTGCAAGGAGGAAAATAAGCACATAATAAATATTCTGATTTAGCTTTTTTCTCTCTCACTACAACTTGGTCATTCTTTTCTACTAATTTTATTCACATTGTACATTTTGTCTTCTCTTTCCTCCATTTTCCCACGCTTTAAAGGCGAAGTCAATGTTTTCCCCCCACATTTTCAGGAGATAGTCCTATAACAAGATGGAATGCCTGAGCTTAAATATATCCCCTCATATAGACTCCTGGTTCACACTGTTACTGTTTATATTATATTCCTCTGACTCAGTTTTCTTAGTGTGTAAAATTAGGATAATAGTCATAGCTACGTTATAGGTCAACAAATTTCAAATTCAACAAATGTATAGGTTTGTTCCAAGGATTATATAAAGTACATAAAGTATTTACAATGGTACAAAGAACATAAATAAGTTCTTAATGAATATCAGTTATTATAAACATAGTTTTTCCAACTGAGACATTGCATTAAGGCATCTCCAGAGTTAACATAGCTGTGTTTTTCATTTATAAAATATGATAAAAATTGTTATTTAATTAAAACTTCTCAGAATGGTTTAATAATACTACCTCAACTTTGTATATAAGTAAATTGAGTGTCTGATATGTTAATGTAATTTACTGAGGTAATAATGCTAAAAAGTTGCACATGCCTTTTCAAAAAGGAATATAATATTAGCAAACATTTGTTAAACACTTATGTGGTCACTTTTTCATATGCATTCATCTCATTTATTCCTCAAAATAACCCTATTTTCACCATTTAACAGATGAGTAAACAGGCTTAAAATGCTAAGTAACTTGATCAAACTCGCATTTCACAAGTAACAGAGCCAAGAGTCAAACCCAGCTATTTTGGGACCTATATTCATCTTCCACTTTTTAGGGAATATGTAACCCCAAATTCAAGCCTCTGCATGATACCATACTGCAATATTATGCTGTTTCCTTTCTACTCCAAGGACATGAGCGAAATGTATACCTACATTACCTGGAAAAGATACCCTCCTGTCTGCCAAGAATGAGAGAAGTATACCAGCTTCAATGTCCCATGGTATAAGGAGAGAAAAAACATTGTGATTTAAAATTGAATATCTCCAGGGGGGTAAATCAGATTTGCAATGGTTACTCTTTATCCGTGGACTTGATTCACTTACAAACACTTCTGCCAGTCAACTCACAGGCTGGAAAGATATTAATGACACAAACCCAAGTATTTGGGCCAACCCAACTAGAAAACACCATCTTAAAACTTTATGCCTCTGTACTCCTAAGACTGAAATTGTTAATTGTACCATTTTAAAATGGTATTGGTCTAAAGGAAATATTAGTCTCTAAAGTTTATGAAATGCAAGTAACACATAGTAATACTGAACAAATCTAATTCAAAGTCATTTCATTTCTTTATATTATTAAAAAGTAAATATTAGATTAAAATTATTCATGAATAGCAAGAAAACTATAAATTCCCATGACTGAAACTCTGTAATAAAAAAGAAAGTAACCATGCTATCATGTAAAAGTAAAGGTCAAATTTCCCACCAACTATTTAACTCCTTCCTACTGTCACCATTCTGATGCGGTTCACTCGCTCTCACTTGGATTAAATTGCTGCCTCACATACAGAAAATCTAAATGTTACAAGCATGAAAATCTATGACATTGGAAAGTATAGCTCTCTCTGAAAAAATTTTAGAGAAACACTGATATCACATTCCAGGTACAAATGAAGAAAAAAAAAAAAGGTAACTTACCAAGAAGCCCAAGAAAAGGAAATGCTGTCGATGCCTGTTTGATAATTTCAGGGTCAATGTGGTAATTTGACTTTTTAAAACCTTACCTGTTTTATTCAAATTCTGTTACCAAGTAGCAGCATGTCTGTGTTGTATAGTTTTCCTTGAGAACAAAGCTTCTCTTCAGAAATTGCACGCATATTGAAGTATACATGGTCATGGATTGCCAATACCTTTAAGGTTCAAATATAGCTTCCTCTCTAAAAATAATCAAAATTGAGTGACGTTTAACAAACCTTAAAATAGACAAAACTTTCAGAGAGATATGTTAGAGCAAACCAATAAATGAGAAGTTGCTGTTCAATGTGTATATAGTTTCAGTTATGCACACCGAATAAGTTCTAAAGATCTAAAGATTGTGCCAACAATATAGCTAATAATATAGTTAGTAATACAGCAGTGTGCACTTAAAAATTTGTCAAGAATTCAGATCTCATGTTAAGTGTTCTTACCACAATAAAAACAAAAAAATATTTAAAGAAATAATATATCATATGTGTTTTTCTAAATTTTTTCCTTCCTATTGACTTATAACTCATTCTTCCTCTTTAAGGAAGCCATATATTTACCTTCAAATGGAAATACAAGGACCTATTTACTTACCTATTTGACTTTGTATCTAATGCACCTTCAGCAATTTGCTTTAAACCATCCCTGTTTCAGTATAGCTCAGAGTAAATGTTCCTCCAGTTTTCCTCCTGGTGGAAAACATTTTCTTTATGCTTCATCCTCTTTCAGTCAATTGGTAGAACCTTCAGTGTTCTTACTGATATTTAGTAGATTTTCTTGAAAAAGTATTTCTTCATTTGTTAGGATGATTTCCAGAAACTTTAGATTGTTTGTTTTTAAAAAAAAGACAATTTTGCCAGTTACGTTTTCACCATAATTTTTCCCCAGTTTCACCATGGGGAGTGTCTGTGGAGATTAAAATGCTGCCGTTCCAGGAGTTTGGGGGGTTGTCTTTCTATAACTGTGGTTTTAATTTCATTTCCATGATGACTAATGATACTGTATACTTTTTGCTAATCCAGGGATATTGTTTTATCACTAACCTAAAAAAACATATACTTCATTTATCAAAATGGCTGAAATTATTTTTAACAACTTTATTGGAAATATAATTGACATATAACAAATTGCACATGTTTTGACTTATGTACTCCAATGGAACTATTACCATAGTTAAGATAATGAAACTATGCATCACACCCCAATTTTTTTCATGTACTTTGTAATTTATCCTCCTGTCTCTTTCACCCACTTTCCCCTCACACTGTCCTATATAAGCATTGATCTGCTTTCCATCAATATAGATTAGCTTGCTTTTCTAGAATTTAACATTCATAGGATCATATAATATATAATCATTTTTTTGGTCTAACTTTTTCCATTAAATGCAATAGTTCTGAGATTCATCCCTTTTGTAACATGTATCAAAGGTTCCTGTCTTATCATTGCTGAATACTACTACATTATATCCATTCATCTGCTGATAGAAACTTAATTGTTTCCAAGTTTCAGGCAATTGTTAATAAAGTTGCTATGAATATTGATGTACAAGTCTATTTGTGGACATATTCTGTCATTTCTCTTGGGTAAATATCTGGAGTGAAATGGCTAGATCATATGGTAGATGTACGTTTAACTTAAAAATAAATAAACAAAAACCAAACCAAACAAAACCTGCCAAACTGTTTTCCAAAGTGGTTGTACTCTTGTACATTCCAACTAGCAGTGTATGAGAATTCCAATTTCTCCAAATACTTGCCAATAAATGGTATAGTTGGTCTTTTTATTTTTTAGCAATTATAATAATATACTGGTATTATATTATACTTTTTACTTTCATTTATCTAATAATGAAATATCTGTTTAAATAAAACGTTTTACTGAGGTTTTTTTTTTTTTTAGTTTTGAGAGTTCTTTACATATTCTGGATATAAATACTTTATAATATATATAATTGCAAATATTTTCTTCCAGGCTGTGGTTTATTTTTTCATTATTTTAATAGTATACTTCAAAAACAAAGTTTCTAATTTATATGAAGCTCAGTTTTCCAATCTCTTCTTTTATGGACTATGTTTTTGAGGTCATATCTAAGAAATCCTTCCCTAAACACAAATCACAAGAGTTTTCCTCTGTATTTTTCTTAGTTTTCTAGTTTTAGGTTTTACATTTAGGTCCAAAATCTTTTTTGTGTTAGCTCTTTCAATATGGGGTGAGGTATGTATCAAAGATCTTTTTGTTTTTGTATACCAATAATCAATGTTGAAAATACTATCCTTTCTCCACTAAACTGACTTTGCAACTTTCTCAAAAATCAGTTGTCCATATATGTGTGAGCTTGTTTCATTCATTTATTTGTCTACTTTGATACAAATACCACACAGCCTCCATTACTATTGCTTTATTATAAGTTTTACATTCAGACATTCTTAGTACTCCAGTTTTGCTGTTAGTTTTGCTGTCAGATTATTTTTTGGCTGTTCAATGTCCTTTGCACTTCAAAATGAAGTTTAGAATCAGTGTTTCAATTTCTATTTTAAAAATTTCTATGGAAGAATAGGGCTTCCCAAAGGATACCTTGAGAAACTCAGAGTCTTCCTCCATAAAACAATGAAAATTCTAGAAAAAAAATGTCAAAAGCAACTTTCTCAGGACTCTGGAAATTATTCATAGGTTTGTGACAGTGAGAGGAGTGTTTGTTAAAAAGCCAAACAAAACAAAACTGCTGCACCTTGGTAACAAAAGCAGGGTTTTTGGCTTTTATGCTTGGCCTATTCCCACTCCTCTCTCCGAAGATATTCATTATTATTTTTTTTTTGCGCTACGCGGGCCTCTCACTGTTGTGGCCTCTCCCGTTGCGGAGCACAGGCTCCGGATGCGCAGGCTCAGCGGCCATGGCTCATGGGCCCAGCCGCTCCGCGGCATGTGGGATCTTCACAGACCGGGACACGAACCCATGTCCCCTGCATCGGCAGGCGGACTCTCAATCACTGCACCACCAGGGAAGCCCGAAGATATTCATTATTAATCTAATTTAAAGACTTCACAATAGTCTTGAAACCAAGTAGCCTCACAACCACAATAGCAGCGAAAGCTAGGAGTCTTAGAACAACCAGAAAGAGCAGATGAGGATTTCAGCTCTTCAGAACATCCCTTTTCCATACTATTGTTACTATTAGATTTATACATCTAGAAAAGTTTGATGTACAGGGCACTGTCATAATTTAACCTAACTCAGAGCTCACTGAACTATAGAATCTCTGCCTCCATGGCCTTTGTTGGAAAAAATCAATAGCAATTGTCTATCATTGCAGCCTTTTAAGTCTGCAGTACCATTGAGGCAAATATGGGCCTCACAAAAAGTTAAAAGTGATATTTGAGGAACAAAAATGTCCAAAGGAAACACTGGAAATTTCTAACATAGTTCTGTAACTACTTCTGTGTACATGTTCAAGGCTGTGCACATGCTCAAGAAAAACATGGGAGCACCCCAGTCTCTCAGATGTGGCTGAAATTTAAGTACTATCCAAATAGGAAATGAAGGATAAGGCACAGCTGTGAACAGCCTGTGCACTGAAGGCATGTCTTAACCGACATACAGAGACCCTTTGTAAAGGATGAAACATTTACTGGTTCAAGGCATTTAAAGAAATCTCTGACCAATCAATAGCTGATCAATAAGTTAATCAATCAGAGACTTCAGTGGCAGCACACTATTAAGAATACAGACTTTACAGAATTAGTTCAGGAAAGTTACTAAGCAAATGAATAGCAACAATAACAACAAACCTAAGGGAGAGGGAGAAAGAAATTTCTATACTTACCATATTATACTATCCCAAATGTTCATTTTTTAACAAAAAAAATTACAAGAAACATGAAAGTATTGCCCATACACAGGAATAAATTCATTCAATAGAAACTATCCCTAAGAGGACCCAGATGTTAAGCTTTCTAGACACAAAGTTAAATCAGCTAGTATAAGTGCATTCAAAGAAGTAGGACAAGCATGTCTAAAGAATTAAAGATATGACAATGATTCTCATCATTCATAAGAGAGACTATCAACAAAGAGACAGAAATTTTATAAGAGAAACATTACTCTCTGAAAATCATACAAGATGACTCAAAAACTGATGATGAAGATACTTATGTGGATGATATATGAATATGGTTAGAATACTATTGTTTTCTTGAATGTGAATTGAAAAATTGCAGTATTTTTAATGACATTATTTTATATGATACACGGTTTTAAATGTGTGTAATTAAATTATGAAATAAAAAAAGAACCAAATAGAAATTCTGGAATTAAAAAGTATAATAACAATAATGAAGAATTCATTAGAGGGGCTCTAGAGTTGACTTGAACTGACAGAAGAAATAAGCAGCAAACTTGAAGAGAGAAAAATTTATATCATCAAACTATGGAACAGAAAAAAAAATAATGAAGAAAAATGAATAGTACCTCTGAGACCTGTGGTGTACCATCAAGTTGTACTAACAAATGCATAACAAATTTCCCAGAGGAGATGAGGGAGAAAAGGGGCAGAAATACTGTTTGAAAAAATTATGTCTAAAAACTTCCCAAAACTGATGAAAAACATTAATCTACACATCTAAGGTGTCTTATAAACCCCAAGCAGTACAAGTTAAAAGCAGTCCACACATAGATACAGTCTGAACCACAACTGCCTCTCCATTGCCAATCCTCAGGTGCCCTGCTGGTGGTTAGGAACCTCTTACTTATCCTAACACGTCTTAAGGGAAGAAAACTTGGAGAAGGAGGAAAATTATACACAGATATAGAGGCTGGTGGAGATTCCCTTGCCTGCATGTCCCACACTATGCACACATACACACTAGACACAATTACCTCTTTTGAACTCCAGACCCTGGGGATCCCCAATGAGCAAATCTATCCCTGTTTCTTTGTCAGTGAATAAATGTGAGTTTGTGAGGAATAAAAAAAAAACCTGCACTCAAACTGTCAAATTATAAAAAGCCACACTGTAAAATGTCAAAGACAAACTGTTATTTTCTCATTGGTACTCTTAAGATTACAAACTGTAGTTAAGTCACACTGTAAAATTTTAAAACAGTCACACTGTAAAAAAGTCAAAGACAAAGAGAGGATAATAAAAATAGTAAGAGAAAAAAGCTTACAACATACAAGAAATTCTCAATAAACAGATGACTTCTCATCATAAACAATGGATTTGCAGGGAGGGATGGAGTGGGAGGTTGGGGTTAGCAGATGTAAATGTTTATATATAGAATGGATAAGCAACAAGGTCCTACTGTATAGCACAGAGAACTATATTCAGTATCCTATGATAAACCACAATGGAAAACTATAAAAAATGTATATGTATAACTGAATCACTTTGCTGTACAGCAGAAATTAACAACATTGTAAATCAACTATACTTAAACAAAAAATGATAAAAACACAGAAAATAAAAGAAACAATGGAGACAGTGAAATAATATATTCAAAGTGCTGAAAGAAAAAGACTGTCAAATACAAACTCAATAGCCAGCAAAACTGTCCTTCAAAATAAAAGGAGAAAACAAGACATTCCCAGATAAACAAAAACCTAGAGAATATTTTGCTAACAGATATGTCCTATAAGAAATATTATAGGGAGTCCTTTATGTTAAATGAAAGGACACTGGACAATAAGTCAAATTAACATGAAGAACTAAGGAGTACTTGAGAACTACATAGGTGTATGTAGAAGACAGTATAAATATGTTTTTGATATCTTTTATTTTACCATTTTATTTAAAACATAATTGCATAAAGTAAGGGTTAAAAAACTGTGTTGATGGGTTTATAATACATACATATGCAATTTGGATGACCATAAAATTACAAAGGAGGGATCAGTTAATGGATATATATTGAAGTAAAATTTTTGTATAGTACTGAAATTAAATAGATACTAATCCAAACTAGGTTGTTTTAGTTAAGATGATAATTTTAATCCTCAGGGAGACCACTAAGAAAATAATTAACAACAAAAAAAGAAAATGATAAGGAAATTAAATGGTATACTAGAACATATCCAAATGCAAAAGAAGTCAGTAATGGAGGAAGGGAGGAACAAAAATACATAGGATATATAGAAAACAAGTAATAAATAGCAGATATAAATCCTACCTTATCATTAATTAAATTAAAAATAAATAGATTAAATTCTCAAATCAAAAGGTGGAGAATGGTAAAATGGATAAGAGAAAAGATCCATCTGTATGCTGTCTACAAGAGACACACTTTATATTTAAAGACAGAAATAGTTTAAAAATGAAAATATGGGAAAATATATACCATGCAAACAATTACCAAAAGTAAGCTATAATAATTTTGCTTTTTGGAACTTTCTGGATCTTTACAAAATGTATTTTCAATCTGCAGGTGGTTGAATCCATGAATGCAGAACTCATTGAAACAGAGGTATATTATATATACACAATAACAGAGGTATATTATATATAAACAGTGCTGTATATTGTTTATAGTACTTCATAATTATCCTTTTAATATTTAAGCTATCTATAAGAATGCCACGTCTCTTTCTTATTACTGGAATGTCTTTTCTCCTTTTATTTTCTGACTGGTCGTGCTAGATTTTTTTTTTTCTCTTTGATTTTACTGACCTTCTCAAAGGACATATTTTTGACTCTACTGATTTTCCTTTTTGTTAATTTATTGAGGTAACATTGGTTTATAACATTATATATGTTCCATGTGTACATTATATTTTGACTTCTGTACGCACTACAAGGTGCTCACCACTAAATGTTTAGTTTCCACGCATCACCACAAAGTTGATTCCCTTTACCCATTTCATCCTCCACCTCCTTTCCCTCTGGTAACCACTACTCTGTTCTCTATTATCTCTGTGTTTGCTTTTGCTTGATTTGGTTTGTTCATTTATTTCGTTTTTGTTTGTTTGTTTTTTATATTCTACACGTGAATAAAATCATATGATATTTGCCTTTCTATCTGGCTTATTTCACTTAGCATAATAATTTGAGGCCAAGCCATGCTATTACAAATGTCAAGATGTCATTTTTTTTATGGCTGAGTAGTATCCCATTGTATATATATACAACATCTTATTATACAGCAATTCATTAATGGGCACTTAGGTTGTTTCCGTATCTTGCTATTGTAAATAATGTTGTAATGAACATAGGGGTCCATATATCTTTTCAAATTAGTGTTTTGTATTCTTCAAAAAAACATCCAGAAGTGGAATAGCTGGATCATATGGTAATTCTATTTTTAATTTTTGAGGAAACTCCATTCTGCTTTCCATACTGGCTGTGCCAATTTACATTACCACCAACAGTATATGAGGGTTCCCTTTTCTCCACATTCTCTCCAACACTGGTTATTTCTTGCCTTTTTAATAACAGTCATTCTAACTGGCATGAGGTGATATCTTATTGTGGTTTTGATTTGCATTTCCCTAATAATTAGTGATGTTGAACATCTTTTCATGTGCCTATTGGCCACCTGTACGTCTTCTTTGGGAAAATGTCTATTCAGCTTTTCCACCCATCTTTTAATCAGGTCGTTTGTTTTTTCTGTTGTTGTTGTTCAGTTGTATGAGTTCTTTATGTATTTTGGATATCAACCCCTTATCAGATACATGATTTGCAAATATCTTTTCCTATTTGATAGGTTGTCTTTCATTTGGTCGATGGTTTCCTTTGCTGTGCAGAAGCTTTTTGGTTTGATGTAGCCGCATTCACTTATTTGCTTTTGTTTTCCTTGCCTCACAAGATATACCTAGAAACACATTGCTAAGATCTATGTCAAAGAGCATTCTGCCCATGTTTTCTTCTATGAGTTTTATGGTTTCAGGTCTTACATTCAAGACTTTAATGCATTTTGAATTATTTTTTTGTATGGTGTGACATAGTGGTCTAGTTTCATTCTTCTGCAAGTCCAGTTTTCCCCAAACCATTTATTGACAAGACTATCATTTCTCCACTGTGTGTTCTTTGCTCTTTTGTCATAAATTAATTGTCCATACACATGTGGGTTTATTTCTGGGATCTCAATTTGGTTCTACTGATGTTTGTTTTTCTGCCAATACTGTATTGTTTTGATTGCTATCGCTTTGTAGTATCATTGATTTTCTTTATTATCTTCCTGACTATAATTAATTTAGACTCTTTACTATTTACTTTCTTCTTCTTTGTGTTTAATTTGCCATCACGTTATAGTTTTTAAAGATGGAGGTATACGTTACTGATTTGAGAGTTTTCTACTTTTCTAAGTATTTGTACTAGATCTCTAATGCTGTATAACAAATTACCAGAAAACACAGAAGCTTGAAAATAACACTTATTACCTCATAGTGTCCGTGGCTCAGGAAGCATTAATGGCACAGCTCGGTGGTTCTGCCTCAAGGTCTTTCTGTCTTGCATGAAATAGCTGGGCCTGTAGTCTCACTTAAAGGCTTAACTCAGAGAACACACTTTTAAGCTCTCACACAGCTAACGAAAGGCTTTAACTCTTCACTGTCTGCTGGCAAAAGACTTCCATTTCTTATCATGTGGTACTCTATATAGGTTGTCTGAATGAACTTATGACATGGCTTCTGGCTTCTTCCAGAACAAGTGATCTGAAAATGAGAAAGTCCATGCCAAATGAAGCTGCAATCTTTTCATAATTTAATCTCATACATGACATGACATACCATAGCTTCTGCCATACTTGATTCACTAAGTCTATCCCACACTCAAAGGTAAGGGAGTAAAAATTACTTTCCTCCTCTGTGCAAAATACATTCTTCTCCTCCCAAGACTCCCAGACGTCTCCTTTCATTGTCAAATGAGCTCTAAGTTCAAAATTTTATAACGTGAATCAGGTCCAGGTGTGGATACTGCTCTGTGAGTGTAGTTCCATAATTACAGCTTCTAGAATACAGCCCCTCTCAATCTATAGACCTGCAAAACTAAAACAAAAAATCCGTCTCACACAATCCCAATATACAGTAGTGGAGCAGGCATAGAATAAGAGCTACAGCCACACCCGTTCAAAAAGAGAAAAATATAGCAGGTGGAATCACTAGCACAAAAAGCCCACAGCAATTCTGAAATATAGCCAGGCAAATATTGGAAACTCCTTGTAGGTCTGAAAACGTGGGAATAAATTGCTATGGCTCTCAGTTCTGCCCTCTGGGCTGTTGGTTCTGCATTCTGAGTCTTCTTTCCTTCATCATAAAAGACACTGACTGGGCTTCCTGGTGGCGCAGTGGTTGGGAGTTCGCCTGCCGATGCGAGGGACGCGGGTTCATGCCTCGGTCCGGGAGGGTCCCGCGTGCCGCGGAGCAGCTGCGCCCGTGGGCCGTGGCCGCTGGGCCTGCGCATCTGGAGCCTGCGCTCCGCAATGGGAGAGGCCGCGGCGGTGAGGGGCCCACGTACCGGAAAAAAAAAAAAAAAAGACACTGCTTGTAACTGGATGGTTTTCTCAGTCTCCTACCTGCCGATAGAATTTGGGAGGTCCCAAGTCCTCTTTAAGTTCCTTTTGCATGTTCTCTAGGTCTTTCAGTCAACTGGTGATCTTTCTGTATATATAATCCTTCAAAAATCCTTGTGGATCCTCTCTGACTTACTGGAGCCTATTCCATTAGACAAAAGTTACACACATAGATTTCGTTAACATATGCCCTTTTCTATTTCTGTATTTTGAGTTTTTGATAAAAATGCTGAGGGAAGACACCCTGAAGCTTCCTAACCGTCCTATAGAGAAGATGTGTGAGGCACAACTTTGTTCTATTTAGAGAGCATTTTGTCTCACTGAATAGCACCCTGATACATCACTGTTGATCTTCCTGAGAGCTTAACAAAAGATTTTACAGTCACTCTCTTGGCTTAGACATTAATGCATTGGGTTTTATTTTTTACTCAGAAGGCACTGCTTAATTTTAGCATTTGTTGTCTATAGAGACAGAATTTTCAAAACCATCAAGTTCCAGCTCCTTCATGTTTAACAGCATTTTCTTAATTTACCTCTCTTCTTTTGAATTTTATGTTAAGCAGCAAGGAAACAAACAAGTAGCACATTCAAAATGTAACTGGAAATATCCTTAGCCAGGGGCTTCCCTGGTGGTGCAGTGGTTAAGAATCCGCCTGCCAATGCAGGAGACATGGGTTTGAACCCTGGTCCAGGAAGATCCCACATGCCATGGAGCGACTAAGCCCATGCGCCACAACGACTGAACCTGTGCTCTAGAGTCTGCGAGCCACAACGACTGAAGCCCGCATGCTACAACTACTGAAGCCCGTGTGCCTAGAGCCCGTGTTCTGCAACAAGAGAAGCCACTGCGATGAGAAGCCTGCACACCGCAATGAAGAGTAGCCCCCCCTCACCGCAACTAGAGAAAGCCCATGCGCAGCAACGAAGACCCAACAAAGCCAAAAATATAAAAATAAAACAAATACATTTATTTTTTAAAAAAAGAAAAAAAAAAGAAATATCCTTAGCTAGATCATCCAGTTCATCAGGTATATTTTCTGTCAATACTTGCAACATGACTGATGGTGTCCATGTTGTACTTTCTACCACTATGTAACAAGCATCCCCCTTCTTCCAGTTTCCAATAACATCTAGGTCACTTTCCTGAATGTCCTCAGCAGCAGCCTTATCTAATACCATGAGACTTCTGCTAATAGTTTCTTAAAGGCATTTAGGCTTTCCATAGTAGACTCATCAAAGACTGCTGCCTGGTATCAAAGACACACCAACATTTTAGTTTTTTTATTATGACAACACTTCATTCTCAGTATCAAAATCTCTATTACTCATATATTGCTGCATAAAAAATTATCCCTGAATTTAGAGATTTTATAAAACAAACATTTCTTATTTCACAGTTTCAATGGGCCAGCGATCTGGGTGTAGCTTAGCTGGATAGTTCTGACTCAAGATTTCTCATGAGTTTACAATCAAGCTGTTGGCCAGGTTTGCAGTATCATATGAAAGCATGTCTAGGAGATCATGTACTTCCAAGTTCAAGCATATGTTTGCTGGCAGACTTTGGTTCCTCTCTGGCTGACAGCCAAAAACCACTTTCTTGCTGCATAGGCCAGTCTATAGGTTGCCTGAATGTCCTGAAATGGATACTAGCTGTCTCCAGCATAACTAATTCCTTAGAGGGCATCCAAAATGGAAACTGTGTCTTTTTATAACCTATTTTCAGAAATGACATACTGTTACTTCTGTCTTACTCTAATTATTATAAGCAAGAGACTAAATGTATCCCACACTGAAAGGGAGGGAAATTAAGCTCTACCTCTTAAAAAGTGTTGCGTGAAAGAAATTGTGAGCATATTTTTAAAACCACCAGAAATTAAAATTTCTCCATAAGCATTGCTTTAAATGTTTTACACAAATTTTCTTATTTTGTGTTTTTGTTTTCATTCAGTTCAATACTTCCATACTTCAATACATTAGTTCAATACTTTCACTCAGTTCTAACTTCCCTAAGAAAGTAAGGACACATGGATTATTTGAAAGTGTGCTATTTATTTTCCAAATATTTTGGGGCTCTCTGGGTACTTTTCTGTTATTGATTTCTGATTTAATTCTATTTCTTTCAGAGAACATAATTCATATTATTGAATGTCTGTAAAGTTATTAAGATTTGTTTAATGATCCAGAATATGTCCTATCTTTTTAAATGTTAAATGTGCCCTTGAGAAAAATGTGCGCTGTGCTATTGTTGGCTGAATGTTTTTATAATGTCAGTTACAGAAACTTGGTTGATAGTATTTTTCAACTCTTTATCCTTACTGATTTTCTGACCACTTAATCTACCAGTTATTGATAAAGGAGTGTTAAAACATCTTACTATAATCATGGATTTGTCTATCTTTCCAGTTGTGTTAGTTTTTGCTTAACCAATTTTTAAACTCAGTTATGTAAGAGTATGATCATTTAGGATTATTATGTCCACTTGATAAACTGACCACTTTAATCATTTTGAAATAATGCTCTTTATTCCTAGCAATATTTTTTCAACAGAAAAATAGTTTTTCTGATATTAATATAGCCATTCCAGTTTCTTTCATTAGTTTTAGTATGTAATATCTTTCTTCCTTTTACTTTTAATCTACATGTCTATATATTGAGTGTGTAATTATTGTATTGGATTTATACCTGGACCTGGATTTCTATCTACACTTAAAATCTCTTGTAAAAATTAGAATATTTACATCATTTACATTTAATATGATTGTTAATATGTTTGAGTTAAATCTATCAGATTGTTTTATGTCCATCCTGTCAGATTTTTTGTCTCCTTTGTTCTACTATTGTGTTACCTTTTTAAGGATTAATTTGATATTTTTATGATTGTATTTTATCTTCTTTGTTGGAATGTTAGCTATACATCTTTCTTGTTTTTTAAAAAATTAGTGGTGATCTTAGGGCTGATTTTACTTATTACAGTCTAATTTCAAGTAATAATATAACTCTTCACAGAAAATATACAACGTATACTTGTATCACACTTCTCCAAAATAATCTAACTTTGAACCTAAACGAACCAGCAAAAGAAGAACAAACAAAGCCCAAAGAACAGTAGAAGGAAGGAAATAATAAAGATCAGAGAGGAAATAAAGGAAATAGTAACTTAAAAAATAGAAAATTTCAATGAAACTAAAAGCTGGTTCTTTGAAAACATAAACAGGATAGAAAACCATTAGCCAGACTCACCCTCAAAAAAGAGAGAAGGCCCAAATAACTAAAATTAGAAATAAAAGAGAAGTTACAACCAATATCACAGAAATACCAAGGATCATAAGTGACTACTATGAACAGTTATATGGAAACAAATTGGACAACCCAGAAGAAATGGATAAATTCTTAGAAACATACAATATTCCAAGAATGAATTAGGAAAAAACAGACAATCTGAACAGACCAATTAATAATAATGAAACTGAATCACTTAAAAACAAACAAACGAACAAAACTCCCAACAGACAAAAGTTTGAGTCCAGATGGCTTCATATGTGAATTCTACCAAACATTTAAAGAACAGTTAATACCTATTATTCTCAAATTATTCCACAAAATTGAAAATGAAAGGCCACTTCTGAACCCATTCTATGATGCCAGCATCACCCTGATAGCAAAAACAGAAAAAGACACTACAAAGAAAAGAAAATTACCTGTCAATATCCCTGATTAACATACATGCAAAATTTTTCAATAAAACATTAGCAAGCTGCATTCAGCAACATGTTAAAAGGGTCATATACCAGATCAAGTGGGATTTATCCGAGGGGTGCAAGGATGATACAACATCCACAAATTAATCAACATGATACACCACATTAACAAAACAAAGGATAAAAATTATGTGATCATCTCAACAGATATAGAAAAGCATTTGACAAAACTGAACATCCTTTTACAATAAAAAGTCTCAACAAAGTGAATATAGAGAGAATATACCTTAACATAATAAAGGCTATATACAACAAACCTAACATCATATTCACTGGTACAAAGCTGAAAGCTTTCCCTCTAAGATCAGGAACAAGATGAGGATGCCCATTCTTGCCACTTTTATTCAACATAGTATTGGAAATCCTAGGCACAGCAGTAAGATAAGAAAAAGAGATAAAAATTATCCAAATTGGAAAGGAAGAAGTAAAACTGGTACTATTTGCAGATATGATACTATAAACCCTAAAAACTCCACCAAAAAAACCTACTAGAACTAGTAAATGAATTCAGTAAATTTGCAGGCTATAAAACCAATATACAGAAATCTGTTGTATTTCTATGCATTAATATCAAACTATCAGAAAAAGAAATTAAGAAATCAATCTCATTTTACAAGTGCATCAAAAAGAATGAAATACCAAGGAATGAAGTTAACCAAGGAGATGAAAGACCTACACTCTGAAAACTATAAGACTGATGAAAGAAATTGAGGAGGACACAAATAAATGGAAAGATATTCCATGTTCATGAACTGGAAGAATTAATATTATTAAAATGTCCAAACTACCAAAAGCAATCTACAGATACAATTCAATCTTTATCAAAATACCCATGGAATTTTTTTTACTAGAAAAATTTTTACTAAAAAATTTTACTAGAACTAGAACAAAGAATCCTAAAATCTGTATGGAACCAAAAAAGACCCCAAATAGCAATAGCAATCTTGAGAAAGAAAAACAAAACTGGAGGTATCACTTACTCTTATTTTAAATTATACTACAAAGGTATAGTAAACAAAACAGTGTGGTACTGGCACAAAAACAGATCAATGGAACAGAACAGAGAGCACAAAAAAAACCCCATGCTTATATGGGCAATTATTCTATGATAAAGGAGGCAAGAATATACAATGGAGAAAAGAGTCTCTTCAATAAATGGTGTTGGGAAAACTGTACAGCTACATGCAAAAGAATGAAACTAGACCACACTATTACACCCTATACAAAAATAAACTCAAAGTGGATTGAAGACTCAGATGTAAGACCTGAAACCATAAAACTCCTAGAAGAAAATATAGGCAGTACATTCTTTGATGTTTGTCTTAGCAATATTTTTTCTGCAACTGTCTCCTCAGGGCAGCAAAAGCAACAGTAAACAAGTAGGACTACATCAAACTAAAAAACCTTTGCATAGTGAAGGAAACCATCAACAAAACAAAAAGGCAGGCTACTGAATAGGAGAATATGTTTGCAAAGCATATGTCCAACAAGGGATTAATATCCAAAACATATAAAGAATTCACACAACTCAAGATTAAAAAACTAATAATTTGTTTTAAAAATGGCAGAGGACCTGAATAAACACTTTTCCAAAAAAAGACACACAGATGACCAACAGGCACATGAAAATATGCTCAACATCACTCATCATCAGGGAATTGCAATTCAAAACCACAATGAGATATCACCTCACACATGTCAGAATGACTGTTATCAAAAATACAAGAAATAAGAAGGGTTGGAAAGGATGTGGAAAAAAGCGAACACTTGTGTACTGTTGGTAGTAATGTAAATTGGTGTAGCCAGTGTGGAAAACAGTATGGAGGTTCCTCAAAAAATTAAAAATAGAACTACTATAAGATCCAGCATTTCCACTTCTTGGTATGTATCTGAAGAAAACAAAGACACAAATTAAAAAAGATACGTGCATCCAGTGCATTGCAGTGTTCATTGCACATTATTTACAATACCTAAGATACAGAAGCCACCTAGTGTCTATCAACAGATGAACAGATAAAGAAGTGGTATCCATATAAAATGGAATATTACTCATAAAAAAGAACTAAATCTTGCTATTTGTGACAACATGGATGGATCTAGAGGGTATTATGCTACGTGAAGTAAGTCAGATAGAGAAAGACAAATACCATATGAGTCCACTTATATGTGGAAACTAAAAAAACAAAACAAATGAACAATCAAAACAAAACAATAACAGACTCATAGATACAGAGAACAATCTGTTGCTTGCCAAAGGCCAGAGAGGTGGGAGATGGGTGATTTAGGGGAAGGAAATTAAGCGTTACAAACTTCCAGTTATAAAATAAAATCATGGGGATGTAATGTACAGCATAGGGAATGTAGTCATAATAGTGTAACAACTCTGTATGGTAACAGATGCTAACAAGACTTACTGTGGTGATCATTTCATAATGTACAAAAATACTGAATCACTATGCAGTATTACCTGAAACTAATATAATTTTGTAAGTCAATTATATTTCAATAAATGAACAAAACTTGGCAGAAGGGACCACTACAGGGTTAGTTATCTTTATTTTGGCTTTTAGCTTCAGTACAGATAACACATTCCCATGAAAGACAGTTATAGAACGTGTAAGCCACAATTTTATATTTCTGGACTGAAAAAAAGAGAGGACAGAGATTGGAGCAACCCCAGCTTCTGGAACATGTGGTGTGTGTGGGAGGAAGGAACCACAAAAAAGTATAGAGCCCTAGAGTCACATTTTGTGTATAAACTCTGCACAAATCTCTACCATAGCGCCAAATTATAAATGTGCAGGAAAAAAAGCATGGTGTAAGTAACCCAGCTAATGGAGGAAAAAATTTTAAAAGTTAACAGAGATTTGAGTTTTCACCCAGATTTAGAGTTATTTGTTTGAGTCCAACCAACATAACTGTCTGCTAGAACAAAAATATACATACTGGGCTTCCCTGGTGGCGCAGTGGTTGGGAGTCCGCCTGCTGATGCAGGGGATGCGGGTTCGTGCCCCGGTCCGGGAGGATCCCACATGCCGCGGAGCGGCTGGGCCCGTGAGCCATGGCCGCTGAGCCTGTGCGTCCGGAGCCTGTGCTCCACAGAGGGAGAGGCCACAGCAGTGAGAGGCCCACGTACAGCAAAAAAAAAAATATATATATATATATATATATACACATACATACTTTTCTCAGTTACATAACAGAATTCCAGTTTCCATAACATGACTTTCACAATGTCCAGGATATAATCCAAAATTACTTGAAATATAAAGAAGCAACAAAATGCAACCCATTTTAAGAAGGAAAAACAATCAATAAAGGCCAATATAGAAATGAATTAAAGGTTAGAGCTAGTCATCAAGAACTTCAAAGTAGCTCTCATAACTAGACTCAGTGAGGTATAGGAAAATATGGTTGTAATGAATAAAAAGATAGGGAACCCTAACTGAGAAATAAAAAATATGAAAAAGAAAAATGGAAAATCCTAGAACTGAAAAATATAATTCTGAATGAAAAAGTCACTGGATGGACTTAAGGACAACTGCAAATTAAAAGAAAAAAGTCAGTGAAGTTAAAAATAGATCAATATAGAGACCTTCAAGATGGTGGAGGAGTAAGACATGATCACCTTCCTTGCCACAAATACATCAGAAATACATCTACATGTGGAACAACTCCTACACGACACCTACTGAACGCTGGCAGAAGAGCTCAGACTTCCCAAAAGGCAAGAAACTCCCCATGTACCTGGGTAGGGCAAAAGAAAAAAGAAAAAACAGAGACAAAATAATAGGGATGGGACCTGCACCTCTGGGAGGGAGCTGTGAAGGAGGAAAAGTTTCCACACACTAGAAAGCCCCTTCACTGGCAGAGAAGGGGGGTGGCAGGTGGGAAGAGCCACAGAGGAGAGCGCAGCAAAAGGGGCGCAGAGGGCTAAGCAGAGAGATTGCTGCACAGAGGGTCAGTGCCAACCAGCACTCACCAGACCAAGAGGCTTGTCTGCTCACCCGCCGGGCCAGGAGGGGCTGGGAGCTGAGGCTTGGGCTTCAGAGGTCAGATCCAGGGAGAGGACTGGGGTTGGCTGCATGAACACAGACAGAAGGGGGCTAGTGCGCCACACCTAGCCAGGAAGGAGTCCGGGAAAAAGTCTGGACCTACCGAAGAGGCAAGAGACCACTGTTTCGGGGTGCGCAAGGAGAAGGGATTCAGATCACTGCCTAAGCAAGTTCCAGAGATGAGCATGAGCCGCGGCTATCAGCGCAGACACCAGAGATGGGCATGAAACGCTAAGGCTACTGCTACCGCCACCAAGAAGCCTGTCTGCAAGCACAGGTCACTATCCACACCTCCCCTCCCGAGAGCCTCTGAAGCTCGCCACTGCCAGGGTCCCATGATCCAGGGACAAGTTCCCCGGGAGAACACATGGCGTGCCTCATGCTGTTGCAATGTCACACTAGCCTCTGCCGCCGCAGGCTCGCCCCACATTCCGTACCTCTCCGTCCTCCCAGCCTGAGTGAGCCAGAGCCCCCTAATCAGCTGTTGCTTTAACCCCGCCCTCTCTGGGTGGGGAACAGATGCCCTCAGGTGACCTACACACAGAGGTGGGGCAAAATCCAAAGCTGAACTCCAGGAGCTGTGTGAACAAAGAAGAGAAAGGAAAATTTCTCCTAGCAGCCTCAGGAGCAGAGGATTAAATCTCCACAATCAACTTGATGTACCCAGCATCTCAGGAATGGCTGAATAAACAATGAATCATCCTAAAGTTGAGGCAGTGGACTTTGGGAGCAATTGTAGACTTGGGGTTTGCTTTCTGCATCTAATTTGTTTTTGGTTTTTTGCTTATCTTAGTTTAGTATTTAGAGCTTATCATAATTGGTAGATTTCTTTATTGATTTGGTTGCTCTCTTTCTTTTTAAAAAAAAATATATTTTTTCCTTTTTCTCTTTTTGTCAGTGTGTATATGTCTGCTTCTTTGTGTGATTTTGTCTGTAGAGCTTTGATTTTGCCATCTGTCCTAGGGTTCTGTCTGTTGTTTTCTTTAATATAGTTTTTAGCACTTGTTATCATTGGTGGATTGTTTTTTTAGTTTGGTTGCTATCTTCTTTCTTTTCCTCTTTCTTTTATTACTTCTTAATTTTTTTATTTTTAATAATTATGTTTTTATTTTAATAACTTCATTTTATTTTTTTCTTTCTTTCTTTCTTTCTCCCTTATCCTCTGAGCCGTATGGCTGACAGGGTCTTGGTGCTCCGGCGGGGTGTCAGGCTGGTGCCTCTGAGATGGGAGAGCAGAGTTCAGGACATTGGTCCAACAGAGACCTCCTGGCTCCATGTAATATCAAATGGTGAAAGCTCTCCCAGAGATCTCCATCTCAATGGTAAGACCCAGCTCCACTCAATGACCAGCAAGCTACAGTGCTGGACACCCTATGCCAAATAACTAGCAGGAGAGAAACACAACCACACCCATTAGCAGAGAAGCTGCCTAAAACCATAAGAAGGTCACAGACACCCCAAAATACATCACTGGACGTGGTCCCACCCACCAGAAAGACAAGATCCAGCCTCATCCACCAGAACACAGGCACCAGTCTCCTCCACCAGGAAGCCTACACAACCCACTGAACCAACCTTAGCCCCTGGGGGAAGACACCAAAAACAACAGGAACTACGAACACGAACACACAGCCTGTGAAAAGGAGACCCCAAACACAGTAAGATAAGCAAAATGAGAAGACAGAAAAACACACAGCAGATAAAGGAGCAAGATAAAAATCCACCAGATCTAACATATGAAGAGGAAATAGGCAGCCTACCTGAAAAAGAACTCAGAATAATGATAGTAAAGATGATCCAAAATCTTGGAAATAGAATGGAGAAAATACAAGAAACATTTAACAAGGACCTAGAAGAACTAAAGAGCAAACAAACAACGATGAACAACACAATAAATGAAATTAAAAATTCTCTAGAAGGAATCAATAGCAGAATAACTGAGGCAGAAGAACAGATAAGTGATCTGGAAGATAAAATAGTGGAAATAACTACTGCAGAGCAGAATAAAGAAAAAAGAATGAAAGAATTGAGGACAGTCTTATAGATCTCTGGGACAACATTAAATGCACCAACATTCGAAATATAGGAGTTACAGAAGAAGAAGAGAAAAAGAAAGGGACTGAGAAAATATTTGAAGAGATTATAGTTGAAAACTTCCCTAACATGGGAAAGGAAAACTAGTCAATCAAGTTGAGGAAGCACAGAGTCCGATACAGGATAAATCCAAGGAGAAACATGCCAAGACACATATTAATCAAACTATCAAAAATTAAATACAAAGAAAAAATATTAAAAGCAGCAAGGGAATCCCCATAAGGTTAACAGCTGATCTTTCAGCAGAAACTCTGCAAGCCAGAAGGGAGTGGCAGGATATATTTAAAGTGATGAAAGGGAAAAACCTACAACCAAGATTTACCCAGCAAGGTTCTCATTCAGATTTGATGGAGAAATTAAAACCTTTACAGACAAGTAAAAGCTAAGAGAATTCAGCACCACCAAATCAGCTTTATAACAAATGCTAAAGGAACTTCTCTAGGCAGGAAATACAAGAGAAGGAAAAGACCTACAATAACAAACCCAAAACAATTAAGAAAATGGTAATAGGAACACACATATCGATAATTACCTTAAATGTAAATGGATTAAATGCTCCAACCAAAAGACATAGACTGGCAGAATGGATACAAAAAGAAGACCCGTATATATGCTGTCTACAAGAGACCCACTTCAGACCTAGGGACACATACCGACTGAAAGTGAGGGGGTTGGAAAAAGATATTCCATGCAAATGGAAACCAAAAGAAAGCTGGAGTAACAATTCTCATATCAGACAAAATAGACTTTAAAATAAAGACTATTACAAGAGACAAAGAAGGACACTACATAATGATCAATGGATCAATCCAAGAAGAAGATATAACAATTGTAAATATTTATGCACCCAACATAGGAACACCTCTATACATAAGGCAAATGCTAACAGCCGTAAAAGGAGAAATCAACAGTACCACAATCATAGTAGGGGACTTTAATACCCCACTTTCATCAATGGACAGACCATCCAAAATGAAAATAAATAAGGAAACACAAGCTTTAAATGATACATTAAACAAGATGGACTTAATTGATATTTAGAGGACATTCCATCCAAAAACAACAGAATACACTTTCTTCTCAAGTGCTCATGGAACATTCTCCAGGATAGATCACATCTTGGGTCAAAAATCAAGCCTTGGTAAATGTAAGAAAATTGAAATCGTATTAAGTATCTTTCTGACCACAACGCTATGTTACTAGATATCAATTACAGGAAAAAATCTGTAAAAAATACAAACACATGGAGGTTAAACAATACATTACTTAATAATCAAGAGATCACTGAAGAGATCAAAGAGGAAATCAAAAAATACCTGGAAACAAATGACAATGAAAACACGATGACCCAAAACCTATGGGATGCAGCAAAAGCAGTTCTAAGAGGGAAGTTTATAGCAATACAATCCTACCTCAAGAAACAAGAAACGTCTCAAATAAACAACCTAACCTTACACCTAAAGAAACTGGAGAAAGAAGAACAAAAAAACTCCAAAGTCAGCAGAAGGAAAGAAATCATAAAGGTCAGATCAGAAATAAATAAAAAAGAAATGAAGGAAATGATAGCAAAGATCAATAAAACTAATAGCTGGTTCTTTGAGAAGATAAACAAAATTGATAAACCATTAGCAAGACTCATCAAGAAAAAAAAAAAAAACTAAAAATAGAACTACCATACAATCCAGCAATCCCACTACCGGGCATATACACTGAGAAAACCATAATTCAAGAAGACTCATGTACCACAATGTTCATTGCAGCTCTATTTACAATAGTCAGGACATGGAAGCAACCTAAGTGTCCATCGAAAGATGAATGGATAAAGAAGATGTGGCACATATATATAATGGAATATAACTCAGCCTTAAAAAGAAACAAAATTGAGTTTTTGTAGTGAGGTGGATGGACCTAGAGTCTGTCATACAGAGTGAAGTAAGTCAGAAAGAGAAAAACAAATACCGTATGCTATATATGGTATCTAAAAAAAAAAGAAAAACTTTCTGAAGAACGTAGGGGCAGGACGGGAATAAAGATGTAGCCGTAGAGAATGGACTTGAGGACATGGGGAGGGGGAAGGGTAAGCTGGGTTGAAGTGAGAGAGTGGCATGGACTTATAAGTATTACCAAATGTAAAATAGATAGCTAGTGGGAAGCAGCTGTATAGCACAGGGAGATCAGCTCAGTGCTTTGTGACCACCTAGAGGGGTGAGATAGGGAGGGTGGGAGGGAGTTGCAAGAGGGAGGAGATATGGGGATATATGTATATGTATAGCTGATTCACTTTGTTATAAAGCAGAAACTAACACACCATTGTAAAGCAATTATACTCCAATAAAAAAATAGATCAATAAATCAAAATAAGTAGATTACAATGTGAGAGGAAAGAGAACAAGGCAGAAAAAATATTTTAGAATAATGCCAAATTTTTCCAAGTTTGGTAAAAGATATAAATTTATAGTTTTAAGAACCTTAGAAAGTTTCAAGCCACATAAAAATGAATAAAACCATACTTATGCATATAGTTAACCTGTTGATACCAAAGATGAAGATAACATCTTGATAACAGCAGGGGACTATGACACATTTTATTCAGGAGGAGACCAATTTACATAACTGTTAACGTCTCATCAGAATCCACAGAGGCAAGAGACAATGAGATTACATTCTCAAAGTTCTGGGAAGAAAAATCAATGTACTGCAATTTCAAAAATAGAAAAATATGAGAATTTGTCAAACATTTATTACCAAAAATGCTTAGTGAAATTGTTCAAGCTGAATGAAAATAATTCCAAATAGAAATTCAGATATTCAAGAAAGAATAAAGAACATTGGAAACGGCAAATAAACATAAACACAAAAGATGTTCTTTCCTCTTAATTTGTTTAAAAAATATATACATAGATTACTTAAAGCAAAAGTTATGCTTTGTTGTGAACTTCATAATGTATGTATGACAGCTAGAGCGGGTTGGCTCATGGGGTAAATAGACCTATAGAGTCCCCAGGTTTCTACATTTTATATGCAGTAGTATAATAATACAAAAAGTAGACTATAAAACTTAAGGATATACATTTAATCCACAGAGCAACTGCCAGAAGATATTCAGAAGCACAGCTAAAAAGCTAATAGATAAATTAAATGGCTTTAAATATATTCAACTAACTCAAAAGAATGGAGAAAAAAAGAGATGAACAGAAACAAAGAACAAAATAGAGCTAAATCCAGGCATATCATTAATTAATTATAATGTTACTAGACAAAACAGGCTAATCAGAAAGCCAAATTTATTAATATTGACAAGAAACAAGCCTAAGTATACACTGTCTAAAGAGACACTTTTAGAATAATGCACAGATATGTTGGAAGTAAATAGATAAGAAATATATATGTATATATATAAAATATTACACAAACAGTAATTATAAGAAGGCTGGTAACCATATTTATGTAAAATAAAATAGACTTTAAGATAAAGAGTATTACCACAGATAGAAATGAATAATATTAAAGAGCTGTATCATCAGGAAGACAAAATGATCAGAAATATAGTTATACCTAATTAGTAACTTCAAATTGCATGAGTCAAAAATTGACAGAGTTAAAGGAAGACTAGTTAATTCCACAATCATAAATGGAGATTTTAACACTCTTCTCTCATCGATTGATAGAATACTACACAAATATCAGTAAATACATAAAAGGTCTGAGAAGTATTCTCAACCATTTTTATTGAATTTATATTTATGCAATAGTATAATCAACCACTTCAGGATACACAATCTGTTTAAGTGGACATGGTACATTTATCATAGGTCATATCTTGGGTCATGACACCAGTCTCTACAAATTTAAATCAGCGAATACCATACAAAGTATGTTCTACTACCACAATGATAGTAAATTTGAAATAAACAGCATTCTATCTAAGAAAATCCCATCAGAAATTGAAAGACACATATCTAAATAATCTATGGGTCAAAGAATAAATCACAGGTAAATTAGAAAATAGTCCAAACTGAATGGTAAAGAAATTACAACATAACAAAACTTGTGGGATGCAGCCAAAGGAGTTCTTTCAGAGAAATGTATTAATCTTTCATGATTATATGAGGAAAGAGAAAGGTAGAAAATCAATGACCTAAGTTTTCACTTTCCAAGGCTAGAAAAGTAGAGCAAAGTAATACACCAATGTAAGTAGAAGGAGGACAGTAATAAAGACAAGACCAGAAATTTAAAAAGAATATGAAATATTAATAACTTCTGTCTTCCTTGTTGCCTCTGCTGCTAATACCTCTATCAAATTCCTCCATTTTTTTCATATGTTGTTTTTCCTCTGGCTAGTTGGAGATTCAATCCCTGTGAGTACTTTTTAGAAATCAGCCAAAGATTTGAGTATGGTTTATATCAAAATTTGGGGCTCTCCTTCCATGGCTCCCTACTTTGTGGAATTTTATTTTCTTTCCAGCCATGCTGACATCTCTGAATTCCTCAGGTCAATAGGATTTTGGTTTTCTCCTTGACCTTTATCTGCCAGCATACTGTATTGACTGGGTAGTAGCCTCAGAGCAAAGTTGTATAAATGCAGATCTTGCTCTGGGTGGTTCTCTTTATTTAAGAGTCTAATTGCTCCAGTGTCTCCTTGTTTGTGGTTGCTTTCCAATGTCTTAAAGCAATTTTCCAAAGTTTATCATTGTTTTCAGCAGGAGAGTTATTCTGATTCAAGATCCTCTGCTCGAAGTCCTCCATGTAATTTTTATGTTCAGACAAACCAACATCCTGGTAAAGTGGTTCTCAAATTTTAATGCATAAATGAATCATCTGGGAGTTATGCTAAAATGCAGGTTCTGATTCAGTAGGTCTGGAGTGGGGCCTAATATTCTGCATTTTAAACAAGCTCACAGGGAACACGGATGCTACTGTGCACAGACCACTTTTTGAGTAGTGAGGCCCTAGACTACTAACCTAGTGAAATACTGGCAGTAAATTTTACAGTGTGATACAACAGAATTTTAGAGTTTGAAACAATTCAAGTTAACACACGGCTGTTCATGGAGAAGCACTGGCTGTGGTTGTAAATTCTTATTGTCCTGAACCTAGGGATCTGAACAAGTGTCAGTATTGATAAAACTTACTACTACCTTATTAATGCTAATGGATTAAACAGCACCATGAGCCTGATTATCTGTTAGCCAATTAAGATAAGCATTGAACTTGTCTTGATAGTATATTTATTGTGATTGGAAATATTGATGTATTCCACATTAAATACTGGCCAATATATCAAGTACACAATTTTGCCCTGGGCAGATTCCGAAACAACCACTGAAAACATATTTTAAAAACGACAGTTGCTAACTTTTATCCAAACAACAACAAAAAAATGGATTTGCATCTTAATGGGCGATAACAATGAAATTTCTTCCAAGGATCTGAAAGGAAGTTATCTCCTCCATCTTTATAATATCCAGTCAGTCACTACCATAGGCAGCCCTCTTTAGATAACCCCTCCCTTGGCTCAACAAACTCAGCCATTAAATTGTACAGATTTTATCTTCTAAATCATTAACCAATCCAACTTCTACCAGCTCCATCCTTGCTATCATTTCCCTAACTTAAATAATGAATACCTCTCTTGACTGCTATTCCTTTTTTCCTTTAGGTCCATATCCAACTCTGCCATCCAAGTAATATATTTAGCCCCCTCCTTAAAACATCTACAATATAAAGGTCAAGCTACTCAATGTGACATAGAAGGCACTTCATGAGTTCTTCTCTGCCTATCACTATGCTTTCTTATCCCATGAGTCCTTTCCTCTCAAATTATATTTCAGTGATGATAAACCGTTGTACTCATACTGGCCATGCTATTTCTCCCCTTCACACATTGGCCCTATTTGCAATAATTTTTCCTATCTCTATCAAAACCATCCATCTCCTTCCTCTGGATTAGTCTTAATTCCCTTTTAGACTTAACTCAGTTGTCATCTTCTCCAGAAGCCAACCAGATGCTTATTGCCAAGTTCCTCAGTATACACATAATGCCCAGTGAGTATTTCTACCACCGGTGTATCACATACCAATAAATTATCTGTTTTTATTTGTGTCTCCTTCTTAGATCATAACATATAAATCAGTCTTAATGTTGCCTTTATCTCCGTGTAAGAGTCCAGGCTGGCACTAAGTTAGAGTTCAGTAAGGCCTGATAAAACATATTAATGAGAAAATCATTCAATTATGTGAACAACTGGTACTAGAGTTTCTCTGGTTTAAATTTAAGAAACTGCCTTGTTCATCTGTATTAAATGAAAGGAGTGAAATGTTAAGAGTATTGTCTAGCAAGAGAGAAAGAGATAATTAAACTAATAAGGTAATAGGAATCTGAGGGTATAGCAGGAAAAAGGAGAAAGGTAGAGAGGAACAAAAGAAGGTTGAATAATGCGATGGAAGGCTAGAGTCTGGGGCCTGGGGAGATGGGTAGTCAGAGGGAAATCCCAGTGGTTTGGTGGTGGAAATTTTTCATTTTGGGTTTTTTTGTTTCTTTCTTTCTTTGCTCAGTATGTGTACTATCTACCCAATACCTCCCTTTTCTTTTGAAAACAGAACCCCTCTTCTTTCAGACTGTTATGAACATTTAGTTCCAGAGGAAGCTACCAAGTTCATTCATGCTATTAGGAAATACTGGACACCTTCTATGTGCCAGGGACTGTCCTAAGATGTAGTGATAGAGCAACCAAGGGGAAGCTACCAAGTTCAAAATGAGTCCAACACCCTGTACATGGCTGAGTGGCCAAGGAAAGGAGTTGGGGAACGGGATGGCTGAGGCAAAGGGCTGGCTTTGTTGGACACATCTGAATGATCCGGTGGACAGCTGACCCAGGCTGGGCCAATTACAGCCTTTCAGTGATGTAAGTTTTTATAAACAGGCACGTCAAATACCCAGTGCTAAGTTTTTGTGATGTGATAATGTAAACTCACTATTGTAACTCTTTAATTACTCCCAAGTTTTTAGGAAATACTGACCTATTGATACAGAGTTGTTAAATGATATGAAGAAACAATAAGATAAGGCAGTAAAGGCAAAACACATTGCCTCTCATTCACGCCTTCCCAGACATCTATATAAATGGAGCATCATTCTAACAAGGAAAAGTGTAACCCAAGACCATCACGTGGTGATAAGTTTGGAAGAGAGTGAATATGTGAAGGCAGTGCTGCGAATAACAGGGAGGAGCAGCTTCTCAGTGATGCCTCCACAAAGGTTTTGATACAAACTCCGATAACCAAGTATACATGAGATGAAGCTATCCTTAAATGTTTAACTCTCATGTGTGGGTTGCATTTGTGTGCTTTACATGTGCTCGGTCCCCTGGAAATCACAGGTAATCCTCTTGCCTCCTCGCTGCCACTTGGGGCTCTATTCTGTCTCCTCTTTTTTTTTTTTTTTTTTTTTTTTGGT